>NC_057803.1:326966268-327047891 GCF_018294505.1 Triticum aestivum | reverse complement strand
CTCACGGAGCCAAAAGGGACTTCGTATGAGGAAGATACACCTGTTTTACTGAACAGTGCGCAAAACAGATTCCAATCCGAATTCAGGTACGAGATTGATTCTAGATAGATCCAAATTTTTTTCTTCTCTCTTTTTTTTCTCACGCTTTTTTTTCTTTTTCTTCTCCCTCTTTTTCTTTTTTTTTTTTTTCCTTTTTTCTCTTTTTTTTTCTTTATATTCTTTTTCTCCCTCTTTCCAAGACAAACTAGATAAGATGCAGATTCGATCAGGCGAAGATGTGAGTGACCTCAACTATGATTATGACAATAAACAGTGCGTAGCACGTGGTGGAAATTGGTGGATGGGATGGTGGACGGCGGAAGGGATAATGATGCAGCGGCGGCGTGACTAATGTGAACAGAACTCGAAACTCTAAAGGAACTAGACACTAAGACCAGCAACTGACACGACGATGCAACCGATAATTCAACTATGCAAGCAATGAATAGAAAATTGCAAAGGCTCAGACTGGCTTGGATAAAGGATGAACAGATCTAACTCTTTTTTGTGGCTTTTTCTTGGACAATAGGTAAGAAAAAAATCTAATCTAGGAAAAACTGGAAATTCTCACCGAGCAACCTGAAAACTGATACCACTTGATAGAGGCGAGGGTGTCCCGATCTTTCGATGAGATGATAACTATCGATTTGGTGGAGACGACTTTGACGATCCGACTACAAACGTGCACGACGTTGCGCCTTAGCAATCGCTAAACCAACTCCGAGAGGTTATTGACCACGCTGGAGCACGATCAACCTGACCACGAAGGTCTATTCCTGCAAGCAATCGAAGAACAAGCAAGAATATGATAAAGCAATCTGAATATTGCGAATATATATGAAGTATTGATAATGGTGGGGATCCGTAAACGGTCTTGGTCTGGTCGTTGGACACAAACGAAGTACACGAAGTTGCAATGGCTAACTTTTAACTAAACAAATCCCCAGGAAAAGCTACTAGATGGATCTACTTATATAGGAGCAAGGGGTGGCGGCCAAGGAGGTGGGAGGACGTCCCAAGGCAGCCTAAAACTAAATCTAGGTCGTACAAGGCCAATGGGCCCAAGTGGAAGTGATGTAACACCTTTGGACTTGTAGTTTGACTCGGATTCTGCTGCAGCATCAGATTGTTTCGTCCACAACTCAACGCTCCGGACGAATTTGAAGGTGATTCCAATTGAGTTGGAAAGTGCACGAAATCTAGTTTCCAACAAAAAAAGAATCACCCAATTCGGAGTCCGTATGAAAAACGTGTGTGCGTTTTGAGTCAGGTGTGTCTGTGCAGTCCGAATCTGAATCCAGAACGTGAGAGACTTGGACTCTATCTTCTCTTGGGCCAAAAGTGACGTGAGAGAACTTTTTGGACAGCAAATAAACATCTCTTTCTTCCTTATCTTCATATGTGGATTGTACAAATGTCCCATACACCTGCAATTAGACAAAACACAAAAGTGTGTGAAGTATTTTTGTTCTGGATAACATAAATAGATTATTGAATAGTTTGCACTACAAATCACCTGACAAATATGCATATATGCAATATTTTTGGTCATATCCAAGGTAGTCATGTCCTCATCATGTAGAGATACTAAAATGCACACGAACAGTACGTGTTACCTTAACCTTGCCGCTGTTGTTGAACCATTGGATGTAGTAAGGATGTGGATGTGGTCTTATGGTGAGAGAAAGCTTCTCCACCATCTCCATGCTAGCCAAGTTGTTGCAGCTCCCTCCGTCTATTATGACGCGCACAGAACGTTCCTTCACAACTCCCTTGGTATGGAACAAATTGTGCCTCTGATTTTGCTCAGCTTGTGTGACCTGCACACTCAAAACACGTTGAGCAACTAAACATTCATACCTGTCAGCGTCTTCAGGAGCCATGTATTGCGTCTCATGATCAGAATCATCTCCACCATGTTCTTCACGTGTAATAAGAGCCAATGTCTCCTCATCATAGTCACTAGCGGACTCATATCCACCATCCGCGGTAGCAATCATCACACGCGGAGATTTGCATTCCCTCGCATAATGACCTCCTCCCTTACAACGACGACAAATAATATCACTTGTGTGCCCTGTTGATGCCATGGAAGAAGAAGAACGCTGTGCAGGCCCCGCAGGTGCGCTCTTGGCAGATAATGGTGGTTGTGCCTGTTTTCTTGTATCACGGCTAGAGGTGGCACCGGATGGAGGTGCTGGTGCAGTTGAAGTAGAAGATGCACGTTGTGTCCATGATGAAGGTCGGCCTGCAGAAAAATTAGTTCGCCCCAATGCTTGTCGATCCTGCACTTCACGTTCAGCTTTACAAGCAAGATGGAATAAACGAGTGATATTAGTATACTCCTTATAGTCTAAAATGGTCTGAATCTCTCTATTTAATCCACCCAGAAAACGTGCAAGCATAGCTTCATTCTCCTCAACAATACCACATCTAATCATGCCAGTTTGTAATTCCTGATAATATTCTTCTACAGAATTTTTCCCTTGTCTTAAACGCTGCAATTTTTGAAGCAATTCACGTTGATAATATGGTGGAACCCAACGCGTACGCATAGCAGTTTTCAAAGCAGCCCAAGTAGTTGGAATAGGATATAATCTACAATGTTCAGACCACCATACACATGCAAAACTAGTGAAAGCACAAACAGCAGCAACAACTCGTCTCTCCTCAGGATATTGTAAACATGTAAATTGTTGTTCAGTTTCTAACTCCCAAGTAAGATATATATCAGGAACATATCTACCCTCAAATGGTGGAATATTCAATTTCAGTTTAGGAATATGGACATCATCGCATACCTGAGGTGGTGGTGCAGGCCTACCATGACGAATATATACCTGAGGTCGACCTGCTGGTGGTGGTGCTGGTGGCTGCTCCTAGATCTGATTTTGATCAACCTCATCCTCATAATCACCCGCATACTCATCATCCTCCTGGGTACCAGCAGGAGCAGTAGCAGGAGCCAAAGAAGCACCAACAGCAGTAGCAGCGGCACCAGAAGTTTGTCCTGTCTCAATAGGAACACGCTGTGCTCGTCCATACTGATTCGGAAGGGGGCGTAGTTGTTGTTGTTGCAGAGGTGCGACAGGTGCAGCCGGTGGTGGAAGACGCGCAAGCAGTTCATTAAATCTGTTATCGAGCTTTGTTTCGAACGTCTTCTCAAGGCAAGTGATCTTCTCCATGGCCTCTTCAAAATTGTTCAGCACATCTTGTACCTGTTCAGTCATCATTTGCTGAAACTTATCATGAAGCTCCTTGTTCGATAAGTTCTCCCAGTCAATCTCGTCGGCTTGTGATCCTGGCATGGTTAGCAGCAATAGAAACACACAAGAATATGATCCTACAGACTACTAAGAAGTGGTGGTGGTGTATGACAAATCCGTCAAGCAAATCTCAAATTCTTACCAGTTCTTACCCAGCAGCAGGCGGTGATCGGCAACCGTTGTAGTCAAAAACTCTCAAAGCTTGGATAGAGCGATTACCAGGGAGAGTCGAACACACGACGTAGATGTATGTGGAGCTGGGAAGGCTTATAGTATGATAGCAAAAAGGGTCAGCAATAATCAATTCAGAGATGCAAAGTTGAATAAACGCTCAACGACGGTACTGTGCTGGTCCTAGGCTAGACTGTGCTAGAGACGCGAGCCTAGAACACCAACAAAATCACGGCGCGGCACGTAAACAAGGGAAAAGCACACTCTGAAATTTTTCTTTTCGCTCTCTCTTTTTTTTTGCGCTCTTTTTCTTTTTTTTTTGCGCTGCTTTTTTTTGCGAAAAAGCACTATAATGGCGAGTGTCTCAAAACTCTTCCTAGGTCAAACTGACAGGATGGGCACGAAATTTTTTGTTCGAATTTTTTTTTTTGACTGCCCGGACCCAAAAACTGGAAACGGGTCAAAAAAAACTTCCTATAATGGCACCTGTCTCAAAACACTCAGAAACACCTAAAAATAGGATAGCCAGAAAATTTTTCGAAAAATGCGTTTTCGAATTTTTTTTTTCCGAAACCTACTCCGGCAAGGAAACGCGAATCGGAATCTAGATGGATCCCGAAAACAAACCTAATAAGCAAGGAACTCGGATTGGTGGTGGATATATGGTGGTGGTATATGGCAGCGGTGGTGGTAGCGGTGGTAGTATATGGATATGGATCGGTGGTGGTATATGGGCACGGATTGGTGGTGGTATATGGATACGAATTCGGAGCGGTGGTGGTAGATGGCAGGGGCGATGATGATGGTGCGGCGGCGGCGTGACAACTTATGACCAGAACTCGAAACTCTAAAAGACTAGACTCTAAGACCAGCAACTAGACCGACGATGCAACCGCAAATTCAACAAAGCAAAACCCTAAAAAGATTATGCAAAGGCTCAGATTGGTTCGGATATAATGAACTAACCCTAATTTTTTTGTGTGGCTTTTTCGTGGACTGTAGGTATGAAGAACAGACTCGATCTAAACTACGAAAAACTGTAAAATCTCACCGAGCAACCTGGAAATCTGATACCACTTGATAGAGGCAAAGGTGTCCCGTCTTTCGATGAGATGATGGATATCGCTTTGGTGGAAGTCGACTTTGACGATCCGACTACGAACGTGCGAGGACGTCGCGCCTTAGCAATCGCTAAACCAACTCCGAGAGGTTATTGACCACGCCGGAGCACGATCAACCTGACCACGAGGGTCTGTTTCCTGCGAGCAAACGAAGAACAAGCAAGAAACTAAGATTGCAATCTGGATATTGCGAATATAAGATGAAAGCTTTATTGATCAAGGTGGGGTTCTATGACGCCTTCGTCTAGTCGTTGAACACAAACGAAGTACGCGAAGTTGCAACTATGGCGAACTTTTAATCTAAACAAAACCCAAAGTCTAAACGATGCCCTAAGGGCTGTATATATGGAGGAAGAGGGGGGAATTTCGTGGCCCTTGGTGGAGGGGTCCGAAATCAACCCTATCTCTTGTTTCCCCACACATACGGACTCTAAAAATAGCCTATACTTATGTATTTCGAAATTACATGGGCCTGGCCCAATAATAAGGTGACGCAGCACCTAAAATAGTCTCGGGACGAAATTTATGAAGTGGCATCTTGTATATTTCGTCCAAGGCTTCATGCACCCATTATGGTGGCTTCAAAGTCCTGAAATCATCACTTGTAACTCCGTTCTTGTTCCCCTTGTGCATGCCATCATCTCCATGCTTGTTCTTGCTCCAATGTTCATCCTTCTCCAAGCTAGGCCCTTCATTTGTAAGCAAAACAAATGTATCTAATTTAGGCAGCATCATATTCTCATGAACATTAGAATCATTACCAAGAAACGAAAGTACCTGGTAATTTAGTTGGCGTGCACGAGCTCTAGTAATTGGTCCAGTATGTATAGCAGCAGGGGCTGTGGGTGTAACA
Source organism: Triticum aestivum (assembly GCF_018294505.1). Taxonomy (NCBI): domain Eukaryota; kingdom Viridiplantae; phylum Streptophyta; class Magnoliopsida; order Poales; family Poaceae; genus Triticum; species Triticum aestivum. The sequence goes on along the minus strand of NC_057803.1, from coordinate 327,042,441 downwards.
ATTGTATTGATGTCCTCATCATCCACTCATTGGACAGAAGGCGCATATGATACGTCGACACGTGGCACGACCCAACAGAGGCCTATTCCTGTGAAAAGGTCGGCCCGTTTGACTTGGTCAAAAGGTGGCGGGATCGCCCACGGAAAGCCTATTAACAAGGTGTTCGCATATAGCCCATTTACAACCCGCTAACCCAGTGCCCGTTATGACATATCTGAATTAGGCCTAGTAGCGTCATTTGGGCCGTCCAGTATGATTCCAGCCGATTTTAAGTTCCAGCCCATGTATGGCCCATGACGTCTTTCGGCCCAGATGAGGCCCTCTGTAACTCTTGGCCCATTAACGGCCCATGGTAAAATTGCACTATAATGAACAGTGTATCACTTTATACCCATTAACGGCCCATTAATCCATTGGGCCTTTTGCAGCCCATGTTATCTTTCGGCCTTCTCAGGGCCCATTTATTCTTGGGCTCATTTCCAGCATTCGGTTACTTATTGCCCATTACTGCCATTTTCTGCTTGTGGGCCAAATTTAGCCCTTGGTTAGAGTTGGCCCGTTTGTGGCCCGTTAATACGTTGGGCCGTTTTCATAGCATCATCAAATACGGCCTATTAATGAAGGCCCATTATGGTCGGCCCATGAACGGACGACTCCAACTCTAGCCCGTTTACGACCATAATGCGGTCTGTTTTTGGCCCATGTTTGGCCAATCGATCATACGGCCCATCTAAGGACCATTGATGATACGACCCGTAGAAGGCCCATTGTTTCTACGGCTCGTAGAAGGCCCATTGTTTCTACGGACCGTAGAAGGCCCATTGTTTCTACGGCCCATAGGAAGCCCAGTGTCACTACAGTAAATATGTAGCGCATGGCCTGTTAAAGGCGGAAAACTACTATAAGTTTAGACCTGCTAATGGCCCAAGATGATTATAGGCCCACGTTTTGGCCCATATGAGTAACGAGCCGGCCTGAAGACCGACAACACTGAGATCCACTGAACCTTCTGGCCTAAATTACAGCATACCAACCAAAGAATAAACCTAGACTATACAACAAAGAAATTACGACATATTAGGAATCAAAGTTCGCTACCCGGTGATAATAAAGCGCAACATGACCATTGATTACATACACTGGGCATCAAAGGTCGTCACTAGTGCATATAAACGCGCCGACAAAAGAATATACAAAACTAAGAGCACTTCAGAAGGAACTAGACCTGGCAAGCTCGGGCCCCGCAACCAGCCGAACAAGCTGATGAGACCTAAGTTATGTCGACGATAGATGCGTCATCCCTAGCTGTATGGCATCATAGTGCGCAAGGCAGTCCCCTGACATCTTCGTTACATCTTTGACTTCAAGTCGGAGCTGAACTGAAGCAACCTTTCCGCTTTAAGTTGAGACTGAAGAAGTCGAACTGATTGAGGCAGAGACTTCACAGAGGTTGTCTCACACCTGCTGGTGAGTAGCTTCAACTCAATGTCTTCACCAAGACAGGACCTTAGGGTCATCTCGCTGTCCTCAAGATGGTTTGGCTCACTATCTTTCCTAAAGTTCTGTCTAGCATAAGAGATACGACTCTGAAAGAGAAACAAGGAGACATGTAACATGTTTCACAATTATATAAGCAAATAAATGAATTTGTTCTGCATAAGGAACATGTTTTTACAACTACAATTTAAAATGGGTAGTTGTTGCAAACATCCAATCAGATCCAATCAGAGGCGGATCTGTTGTGGTGGACGAGGGCTTGTATGAAGGGCCAGCAAAGGGACGGACGAGGGAGTCAGTGAAGGGCCTACACTATGGTGGACGAGGGTGCCGGTTAAGCAGATCCGGTGTGGTGGACCATGATGGCGGTCAAGGAGATCTGGAGCAGTGTACAAGCCAGTCGCTGAAGTGGCTCCGGTGAAGTGGTGAGTTGGCAGTTGGTGGTTCCAAGGTGCGGAAGGTAGATCCGTCGGGGTGTGAGGTCCACCGCTGTGGCGGAGGAGTAGATTCGGCGGCTTGCCGTGGTTAGGGGGGTCGGGGAGGGGAAGGGGAGGGGCGCTGGGGAAGAATGTTGGGGGCAAAGAGGGGAAAACAATGGAGTTACCAAAGCAGCCCTTTTCCGTTCATGTGGCGGGGTAAAACAGGAATATTGCAGGGCTAAACTTTCGAGCACGAGTGATGAGGACATCAATACAATTGTTACATGATGAGGACATCAATACCATTGTTACACCCACAGCCCCTACTGCTACATATACGGGACCAATTATGATAGAGGCGAGGGTCCTGATCTTTCGATGAGATGATAACTATCGATTTGGTGGAGACGACTTTGACGATCCGACTACAACGTGCACGACGTTGCGCCTTAGCAATCGCTAAACCAATCTCCTGAGGTTACTGACGATGCTGGAAGCATGATCAGCCTGACCACGAAGGTCTATTCCTGCAAGCAATCGAAGAACGAGCAAGAATATGATAAAGCAATCTAAATATTGCGAATATATATGAAGTATTGATAATGGTGGGGATCCGTAAGCGGTCTTGGTCTGGTCGTTGGACACAAACAAAGCACACGAAGTTGCAATGGCTAACTTTTAACTAAACAAATCCCCAGGAAAAGCTACTAGATGGATCTACTTATATAGGAGTAAGGGGTGGCGGCCAAGGAGGTGGGAGGACGTCCCAAGGCAGCCTAGGACTAAATCTAGGTCGTACAAGGCCAATGGGCCCAAGTGGAGGTGATGTAACACCCTTGGACTTGTAGTTTGACTCGGATTCTGCTGCAGCATCAGATTGTTTCGTCCACAACTCAACGCTCCGGACGAATTTGAAGGTGATTCCAATTGGGTTGGAAAGTGCACGAAATCTAGTTTCCAACAAAAAAAGAATCACCCAATTTGGAGTCCGTATGAAAAACTTGTGTGCGTTTTGAGTCAGGTGTGTCTGTGCAGTCCGAATCTGAATCCAGAACGTGAGAGACTTGGACTCTATCTTCTCTTGGGCCAAAAGTGACGTGAGAGAACTTTTTGGACAGCAAATAAACATCTCTTTCTTTCTTATCTTCATATGTGGATTGTACAAATGTCCCATACACCTGCAATTAGACAAAACACAAAAGTGTGTGAAGTATTTTTGTTCTGGATAACATAAATAGATTATTGAATAGTTTGCACTAGAAATCACCTGACAAATATGCATATATGCAATATTTTTGGTCATATCCAAGGTAGTCATGTCCTCATCACCACTCTTTATCAAGCCTCCCATATTACCATGTTAGCCTCTAACCTTTTTCCCTTCCTAGCAAATCGTTTTTTGGCTATGTTACCGCTTTGCTCAGCCGCTCTTATAGCGTTGCTAGTTGCAGGTTGTTTGATAGAGGCAAAGGTGTCCCGTCTTTCGATGAGATAGTGGATTTCGCTTTGGTGAAAGTCGACTTTGACGATCCGACTACGAACGTGCGAGGACGTCGCGCCTTAGCAATCGCTGAACCAACTCTGAGAGGTTATTGACCACGCCGGAGCACGATCAACCTGACCACGAGGGTCTGTTTCCTGCGAGCAAACGAAGAACAAGCAAGAAACTGAGATTGCAATCTGGATATTTGTGAATATAAGATGAAAGCTTTATGGATCAAGGTGGGGTTCTGTGACGCCTTTGTCTGGTCGTTGAACACAAACGAAGTACGCGAAGTTGCAGCTATGGCGAACTTTTAATCTAAACAAAACCCAAAGTCTAAACGATGCCCTAAGGGCTGTATATATGGAGAAAGAGGGGGGAATTTCGTGGCCCTTGGTGGAGGGGTCCGAAATCAACCCTATCTCTTGTTTCCCCACACATACGGACTCTAAAAATAGCCTATACTTATGTATTTCGAAATTACATGGGCCTGGCCCAATAATAAGGTGACGCAGCACCTAAAATAGCCTCGGGACGAAATTTATGAAGTGGCATCTTGTATATTTCGTCCAAGGCTTCATGCACCCATTATGGTGGCTTCAAAGTCCTGAAATCATCACTTGTAACTCCGTTCTTGTTCCCCTTGCGCATGCCATCATCTCCATGCTTGTTCTTGCTCCAATGTTCATCCTTCTCCAAGCTAGGCCCTTCATTTGTAAGCAAAACAAATGTATCCAATTTAGGCAGCATCATATTCTCATGAACATTAGAATCATTACCAAGAAACGAAAGTACCTGGTAATTTAGTTGGCGTGCGCGAGCTCTAGTAATTGGTCCAGTATGTATAGTAGCAGGGGCTGTGGGTGTAACAATGGTATTGATGTCCTCATCAAGGAAGAATGTGGAACAAGTTTGTCGTTAACGATGGATTTGTGTTTCGTGCTAACAAGCTATGCATTCCAGCTAGCTCCGTTCGTCTTTTGTTGTTGCAGGAGGCGGATGGAGGAGGATTAATGGGACACTTTGGCGTGAAGAAGACGGAGGACGTACTTGCTACACATTTCTTTTGGCTAAAGATGAGACGGGATGTTGAGCGTTTTATTGCTCGATGCACTACATGTCAAAAAGCTAAGTCACGACTCAATCCTCATGGTTTATATATGCCTTTGCCTGTACCTAGTGTTCCTTGGGAGGATATATCTATGGACTTTGTTTTAGGTTTACCTCGAACAAAGAAGGGGAGGGATAGCATATTTGTTGTCGTGGATAGATTCTCGAAAATGGCACACTTTATACCATGTCATAAAAGCGATGATGCTGTTAATGTTGCTGATTTGTTCTTTCATGAAATTATTCGCTTGCATGGTGTGCCAAATACTATTGTTTCAGATCGTGATACTAAATTTCTTAGCCACTTTTGGAGATGTTTATGGGCTAAGTTGGGGACTAAACTGCTTTTTAGTACTACTTGTCACCTCCAAACTGATGGACAAACTGAAGTAGTCAATAGAACGTTGTCTACTATGCTTAGGGCTGTTTTGAAGAATAATAAGAAAATGTGGGAGGAATGCTTGCCTCATATTGAATTTGCTTATAATCGTTCATTGCATTCTACTACTAAGATGTGCCCTTTTGAAGTTGTGTATGGTTTCCTACCTCGTGCACCTATTGATTTGTTGCCTCTTCCATCTTCGGAGAAGGTTAATTTTGATGCTAAACAACGTGCTGAATTGATTTTAAAAATGCATGAGTTAACTAAGGAAAACATTGAGCGTATGAATGCTAAATATAAACTTGCTGGAGATAAGGGTAGAAAACATGTTGTGTTTGCACCTGGAGATCTTGTTTGGTTACATTTGCGTAAGGATTGATTTCCTGATTTGCGCAAATCAAAGTTAATGCCACGTGCTGATGGTCCCTTTAAGGTGTTAGAGAAAATAAATGATAATGCATATAAACTTGAGCTGCCTGCAGATTTTGGGGTTAGTCCCACTTTTAACATTGCAGATTTGAAGCCTTATTTGGGTGAGGAAGATGAACTTCCGTCGAGGACGACTTCATTTCAAGAAGGGGAGGATGATGAGGACATCAATACAATTGTTACACCCACAGCCCCTGCTGCTATACATACTGGACCAATTACTAGAGCTCGTGCACGCCAACTAAATTACCAGGTACTTTCGTTTCTTGGTAATGATTCTAATGTTCATGAGAATATGATGCTGCCTAAATTGGATACATTTGTTTTGCTTACAAATGAAGGGCCTAGCTTGGAGAAGGATGAACATTGGAGCAAGAACAAGCATGGAGATGATGGCATGCGCAAGGGAAACAAGAACGGAGTTACAAGTGATGATTTCAGGACTTTGAAGCCACCATAATGGGTGCATGAAGCCTTGGACGAAATATACAAGATGCCACTTCATAAATTTCGTCCCGAAGCTATTTTAGGTGCTGCGTCACCTTATTATTGGGCCAGGCCCATGTAATTTCGAAATACATAAGTATAGGCTATTTTTAGAGTCCGTATGTGTGGGGAAACAAGAGATAGGGTTGATTTCGGACCCCTCCACCAAGGGCCACGAAATTCCCCCCCTCTTCCTCCATATATACAGCCCTTAGGGCATCGTTTAGACTTTGGGTTTTGTTTAGATTAAAAGTTCGCCATAGCTGCAACTTCGCGTACTTCGTTTGTGTTCAACGACCAGACAAAGGCGTCACAGAACCCCACCTTGATCAATAAAGCTTTCATCTTATATTCGCAATATCCAGATTGCAATCTTAGTTTCTTGCTTGTTCTTCGTTTGCTCGCAGGAAACAGACCTTCGTGGTCAGGTTGATCGTGCTCCGGCGTGGTCAATAACCTCTCGGAGTTGGTTTAGCGATTGCTAAGGCGCGACGTCCTCGCACGTTCGTAGTCGGATCGTCAAAGTCGACTTCCACCAAAGCGAAATCCTCCATCTCATCGAAAGACGGGACACCTTTGCCTCTATCACTTAGTTAACTCATGCATTTTTAAAATCAATTCAACACGTTGTTTAGCATCAAAATTAACCTTCTCCGAAGATGGAAGAGGCAACAAATCAATAGGTGCACGAGGTAGGAAACCATACACAACTTCAAAAGGGCACATCTTAGTAGTAGAATGCAATGAACGATTATAAGCAAATTCAATATGAGGCAAGCATTCCTCCCACATTTTCTTATTATTCTTCAAAACAGCCCTAAGCATAGTAGACAACGTTCTATTGACTACTTCAGTTTGTCCATCAGTTTGGGGGTGACAAGTAGTACTAAAAAGCAGTTTAGTCCCCAACTTAGCCCATAAACATCTCCAAAAGTGGCTAAGAAATTTAGTATCACGATCTGAAACAATAGTATTTGGCACACCATGCAAGCGAATAATTTCACGAAAGAACAAATCAGCAACATTAACAACATCATCGCTTTTATGACATGGTATAAAGTGTGCCATTTTCGAGAATCTATCCACGACAACAAATATGCTATCCCTCCCCTTCTTTGTTCGAGGTAAACCTAAAACAAAGTCCATAGATATATCCTCCCGAGGAACACTAGGTACAGGCAAAGGCATATATAAACCATGAGGATTGAGTCGTGATGATAGAGGCAAAGGTGTCCCGTCTTTCGATGAGATGATGGATATCGCTTTACCTTAACCTTGCCTTAACCTTGTAGAGATACTAAAATGCACACGAACAGTACGTGTTACCTTAACCTTGCCGCTGTTGTTGAACCATTGGATGTAGTAAGGATGTGGATGTGGTCTTGTGGTGAGAGAAAGCTTCTCCACCACCTCCATGCTAGCCAAGTTGTTGTAGCTCCCTCCGCTGTGGTATATGGCAGCGGTGGTGGTATATGGCAGCGGTGGTAATATATGGATATGGATCGGTGGTGGTATATGGATACGGATTGGTGGTGGTATATGGATACGGATTCGGAGCGGTGCTGGTAGGTGACAGGGGCGATGATGATGGTGCGGCGGCGGCGTGACAACTTATGACCAGAACTCGAAACTCTAAAAGACTAACGCTAAGACCAGCAACTAGACACGACGATGCAACCGCAAATTCAACAAAGCAAAACCCTAAAAAGATTATGCAAAGGCGCAGATTGGTTCAGATATGATGAACTAACCCTAATTTTGATGAGGACATCAATACCATTGTTACACCCACAGCCCCTACTGCTACATATACAGGACCAATTACTAGAGCTCGCGCACGCCAATTAAATTATCAGGTACTTTCGTTTCTTGGTAATGATTCTAATGTTCATGAGAATATGATGCTGCCTAAATTGGATACATTTGTTTTTCTTACAAATGAAGGGCCTAGCTTGGAGAAAGATGAACATTGGAGCAAGAACAAGCATGGAGATGATGCCATGCGCAAGGGGAACAAGAACGGAGTTACAAGTGATGATTTCAGAACTTTGAAGCCACCATAATGGGTGCATGAAGCCATGGACGAAATATACAAGATGCCACTTCATAAATTTCGTCCCGAGGCTATTATAGGTGCTGCGTCACCTTTTTATTGGGCCAGGCCCATGTAATTTCGAAATACATAAGTATAGGCTATTTTTAGAGTCCGTATGTGTGGGGAAACAAGAGATAGGGTTGATTTCGGACCCCTCCACCAAGGGCCACGAAATTCCCCCTCTCTTCCTCCATATATACAGCCCTTAGGGCATCGTTTAGACTTTGGGTTTTGTTTAGATTAAAAGTTCGCCATAGCTGCAACTTCGCGTACTTCGTTTGTGTTCAACGACCAGACAAAGGCGTCACAGAACCCCACCTTGATCAATAAAGCTTTCATCTTATATTCGCAATATCCAGATTGCAATCTTAGTTTCTTGCTTGTTCTTCGTTTGCTCGCAGGAAACAGACCCTCGTGGTCAGGTTAATCGTGCTCCGGTGTGGTCAATAACCTATCGGAGTTGGTTTAGCGATTGCTAAGGCGCGACGTCCTCGCACGTTCGTAGTCGGATCGTCAAAGTCGACTTCCTCCAAAGCGATATCCATCATCTCATCGAAAGATGGGACACCTTTGCCTCTATCAAGTGGTATCAGATTTCCAGGTTGCTCGGTGAGATTTTACAGTTTTTCGTAGTTTAGATCGAGTCTGTTCTTCATACCTATAGTCCACGAAAAAGCCAAAAAAAAATTAGGGTTAGCTCATCCCATCCGAACCAATCTGAGCCTTGCATAATCTTTTCTGTATTTGCTTTGTTGAATTTGCGGTTGCATCGTCGTGTCCAGTTGCTGGTCTTAGCGTCTAGTCTTTTAGAGTTTCGAGTTCTGTTCACAGGTTGTCACGTCGCCGCTGGCATATATCACCACCGCATCATCATCGTCGCTGTTGCCATATACCACCACCACATATTCACCGCCAATCCGAATCCATATACGCCACCACATATCCGCCGCCATCACGCCAATCCGAGTTCACCTGCAACATATATCCGCCACCTGTCCGTGTTCCACCAGATTCATCTCCGCCACCAGTCCGAGTTCCATCAGATTCATCTCCGCCACCAGTCCTAGTCCGAGTCCAGTAATTGTTGCATTGTTCTCGATTTCCAGATCACGCGATATTGCGAGTCGTGACAGAGAAGGACTCCCCAAATTCCGAGCCATCCGTAGAAGAAAAATAGTTCCAATTTCAAAAAAGAAGACTAAGTCTGGAAAATTCTGGCTATGCAGTTTTTAGACCATTTGTAGACTTTTTCGAAAAAAATTTGTTGCGGAGCAAAAAAAAAGAGGAAAAAAAAGTGCAAAAACAAAGAGAAAAAAAATTCAGAGTGTGCTCCTCCCTTGTTTACGTGTCGCGCCGTGATTTTGTTGGTGTTCTAGGCTCGCGTCTCTAGCACAGTCTAGCCTAGGACCAGCACAGTACCGTCATTGAGCATTTATTCAACTTTGCATCTCTGAATTGATTATTGCTGACCCTTTTTGCTACCATATTATAAGCCTTCCCAGCTCCACATACATCTACGTCGTGCGTTTGACTCTCCCTGGTAATCGCTCTATCCAAGCTTTGAGAGTTTTGACTACAACGGTTGCCGATCACCGCCTGTTGCTGGGTAAGAACTGGTAAGAATTTGAGTTTTGCTTGACGGATTTGTGACACCCACCACCACCACTTGTTCGTAGTCTGTAGGATCATATTCTTGTGTGTTTCTATTGCTGCTAACCATGCCAGGATCACAAGCCGATGAGATTGACTGGGAGAATTTATCGAACAAGGAGCTTCATGATAAGTTTCAGCAAATGATGACTGAACAGGTGCAAGATGTGCAGAACAATTTTAAAGAGGCCATGGAGAAGATCACTGGCCTTGAGAAGACGTTCGAAACAAAGCTCGATAACAAGTTTAATGAATTGCTCGCGCGTCTTCCACCACCACCACCCGCTGCACCTAACGCACCTCTCCAACAACAACAACAATGACTACCTCCACGTCGCGAAACAGACCTTCGCCGAGCGAGCCATGTTCCTCTTGCATTTGGCCAAACTGTTGGTGCTGATGTTGATACTTCTGTGGCTCCTGCTGCTGATGCGGAGGAGGATGATTATGTGGGAGATTATGAGGATGAGGTTGATCAAAATCAGCACTACGTGCAGCCACCTATACCACCACCAGCAGGTCGACCTCAGGTATATATTCGTAATGGTAGGCCTGCACCACCACCTCAGGTATGAGATGATGTCCATATTCCTAAACTGAAATTGAATATTCCACCATTTGAGGGTAGATATGTTCCTGATATATATCTTACTTGGGAGCTAGAAATTGAACAACGATTTACATGTTTACAATATCCTCAGGAGAGACGAGTTGCTGCTGCTGTTTGTGCTTTCACTAGTTTTGCATGTGTATGGTGGTCTGAACATTGTAGATTATATCCTATTCCAACTACTTGGGCTGCTTTGAAAACTGCTATGCGTACTCGTTGGGTTCCACCATATTATCAACGTGAATTACTTCAAAAATTACAGCATTTAAGACAAGGGAAAAATTCTGTAGAAGAATATTACCAGGAATTACAAACTGGCATGATTAGATGTGGTATTGTTGAGGAGAATGAAGCTATGCTTGCACGTTTTCTGGGTGGATTAAATAGAGAGATTCAGACCATTCTAGACTATAAGGAGTATACTAATATCACTCAATTATTCCATCTTGCTTGTAAAGCTGAACGTGAAGTGCAGGATCGACAAGCATTGGGGCGAACTAACTTTTCTGCAGGCCGACCTTCATCATGGACACCACGTGCATCTTCTACTTCAACTGCACCAGCACCTCCATCCGGTGCCACCTCCAGCCGTGATACAAGAAAACAGGCACAACCACCATTATCTGCCAAGAGCGCACCTGCGGGGCCTGCACAGCGTTCTTCTTCTTCCATGGCATCAACAGGGCACACATGTGATATTATTTGTCGTCGTTGTAAGGGAGGAGGTCATTATGCGAGAGAATGCAAATCTCCGCGTGTGATGATTGCTACCGCGGATGGTGGATATGAGTCCGCTAGTGACTATGATGAGGAGACTTTGGCTCTTATTACACGTGAAGAACATGGTGGAGATGATTCTGATCATGAGACGCAATACATGGCTCCTGAAGACGCTGACAGGTATGAATGTTTAGTTGCTCAACGTGTTTTGAGTGTGCAGGTCACACAAGCTGAGCAAAATCAGAGGCACAATTTGTTCCATACCAAGGGAGTTGTGAAGGAACGTTCTGTGCGCGTCATAATAGACGGAGGGAGCTGCAACAACTTGGCTTGCATGGAGATGGTGGAGAAGCTTTCTCTCACCACAAGACCACATCCACATCCTTACTACATCCAATGGTTCAACAACAGCGGCAAGGTTAAGGTAACACGTACTGTTCGTGTGCATTTTAGTATCTCTACATATGCTGATTATGTTGATTGTGATGTGGTACCTATGCAAGCATGTTCCTTATTACTTGGTAGACCATGGCAATTTGATAAAAACTCTGTACACCATGGTAGAAACAATCACTATACTCTTGTTCATAAGGATAAAAATATTACTTTGCTTCCTATGACTCCTGATTCCATTTTGAAAGATGATATTAATAGAGCTAATAAAGCAAAACAGGAGAAGAATATAAGTGAAAATCAGATTGTGGCAAAAGAATTTGAGCAACAAATGAAGCCTAATAATAAACCATCTAGTGTTGCTTCTGAAATTAAATTGAAAAGTGCATGTTTATTTGCCACCAAATCTGATATTGATGAGCTAGATTTCAGCAAATTTGTTTGCTATGCTTTTGTGTGCAAAGAGGCATTATTTTCATTCGAGGACGTGCCTTCCTCTTTGCCTCCTGCTGTCACTAACATTTTGCAGGAGTTCGCTGACGTCTTTCCACAAGACGTGCCACCGGGATTACCGCCTATTCGAGGGATTGAGCATCAGATTGACTTAATTCCCGGTGCTTCACTGCCAAACCGTGCACCATACCGTACCAATCCAGAGGAGACGAAGGAGATTATGCGTCAAGTACAAGAGCTTCTCGACAAAGGTTATATACGCGAATCCCTTAGTCCTTGTGATGTTCCTATTATTCTCGTGCCGAAAAAGGATGGTACATCACGTATGTGTGTTGATTGTAGAGGCATTAATAATATTACTATTCATTATCGTCATCCTATTCCTAGGCTAGATGATATGCTTGATAAATTGAGTGGCTCTACAATATTCTCCAAAGTTGATTTACGTAGTGGATACCATCAAATTCGTATGAAATTGGGAGATGAATGGAAAACAGCATTCAAAACTAAGTTTGGATTATATGAGTGGTTAGTCATGCCTTTTGGGTTAACTAATGCACCTAGTACTTTCATGAGATTAATGAACGAAGTTTTACATGCTTTCATTGGACGATTTGTGGTAGTTTACTTTGATGACATATTGATTTATAGCAGATCTTTGGAAGAACATTTGGAACATTTACGTGCTGTTTTTATTGCTCTACGTGATGCACGTTTGTTTGGTAACCTTGGGAAGTGCACCTTTTGCACCGACCGAGTATCTTTTCTTGGCTATGTTGTTACTCCACAGGGAATTGAAGTTGATAAAGCCAAGATTGAAGCTATTGATTTTAAAAATGCATGAGTTAACTAAGGAAAACATTGAGCGTATGAATGCTAAATATAAACTTGCTGGAGATAAGGGTAGAAAACATGTTGTGTTTGCACCTGGAGATCTTGTTTGGTTACATTTGCGTAAGGATAGATTTCCTGATTTGCGCAAATCAAAGCTAATGCCACGTGCTGATGGTCCCTTTAAGGTGTTAGAGAAAATAAATGATAATGCATATAAACTTGAGCTGCCTGCAGATTTTGGGGTTAGTCCCACTTTTAACATTGCAGATTTGAAGCCTTATTTGGGTGAGGAAGATGAACTTCCGTCGAGGACGACTTCATTTCAAGAAGGGGAGGATGATGAGGACATCAATACAATTGTTACACCCACAGCCCCTGCTGCTATACATACTGGACCAATTATTAGAGCTCGTGCACGCCAACTAAATTACCAGGTACTTTCTTTTCTTGGTAATGATTCTAATGTTCATGAGAATATGATGCTGCCTAAATTGGATACATTTGTTTTGCTTACAAATGAAGGGCCTAGCTTGGAGAAGGATGAACATTGGAGCAAGAACAAGCATGGAGATGATGGCATGCGCAAGGGGAACAAGAACGGAGTTACAAGTGATGATTTCAGGACTTTGAAGCCACCATAATGGGTGCATGAAGCCTTGGACGAAATATACAAGATGCCACTTCATAAATTTCGTCCCGAGGCTATTTTAGGTGCTGCGTCACCTTATTATTGGGCCAGGCCCATGTAATTTCGAAATACATAAGTATAGGCTATTTTTAGAGTCCGTATGTGTGGGGAAACAAGAGATAGGGTTGATTTCGGACCCCTCCACCAAGGGCCACGAAATTCCCCCCTCTTCCTCCATATATACAGCCCTTAGGGCATCGTTTAGACTTTGGGTTTTGTTTAGATTAAAAGTTCGCCATAGCTGCAACTTCGCGTACTTCGTTTGTGTTCAACGACCAGACAAAGGCGTCACAGAACCCCACCTTGATCAATAAAGCTTTCATCTTATCTTCGCAATATCCAGATTGCAATCTTAGTTTCTTGCTTGTTCTTCGTTTGCTCGCAGGAAACAGACCCTCGTGGTCAGGTTGATCGTGCTCCGGCGTGGTCAATAACCTCTCGGAGTTGGTTTAGCGATTGCTAAGGCGCGACGTCCTCGCACGTTCGTAGTCGGATCGTCAAAGTCGACTTCCACCAAAGCGAAATCCACCATCTCATCGAAAGACGGGACACCTTTGCCTCTATCTCTTCTTCTTCCATAGCATCAACAGGGCACACAAGTGATATTATTTGTCGTCGTTGTAAGGGAGGAGGTCATTATGCGAGAGAATGCAAATCTCCGCGTGTGATGATTGCTACCGCGGATGGTGGATATGAGTCCGCTAGTGACTATGATGAGGAGACATTAGCTCTTATTACACGTGAAGAACATGGTGGAGATGATTCTGATCATGAGACGCAATACATGGCTCCTGAAGACGCTGACAGGTATGAATGTTTAGTTGCTCAACGTGTTTTGAGTGTGCAGGTCACACAAGCTGAGCAAAATCAGAGGCACAATTTGTTCCATACCAAGGGAGTTGTGAAGGAACGTTCTGTGCGCGTCATCATAGACGGAGGGAGCTGCAACAACTTGGCTAGCATGGAGATGGTCGAGAAGCTTTCTCTCACCACAAGACCACATCCACATCCTTACTACATCCAATGGTTCAACAACAGCGGCAAGGTTAAGGTAACATGTACTGTTCGTGTGCATTTTAGTATATCTACATATGCTGATTATGTTGATTGTGATGTGGTACCTATGCAAGCATGTTCCTTATTACTTGGTAGACCATGGCAATTTGATAAAAATTCTGTACACCATGGTAGAAACAATCACTATACTCTTGTTCATAAGGATAAAAATATTACTTTGCTTCCTATGACTCCTGATTCCATTTTGAAAGATGATATTAATAGAGCTAATAAAGCAAAACAGGAGACGAATAAGAGTGAAAATCAGATTGTGGCAAAAGAATTTGAGCAACAAATGAAGACTAATAATAAACCATCTAGTGTTGCTTCTGAAATTAAATTGAAAAGTGCATGTTTATTTGCCACCAAATCTGATATTGATGAGCTAGATTTCAGCAAATCTGTTTGCTATGCTTTTGTGTGCAAAGAGGCATTATTTTCATTCGAGGACGTGCCTTCCTCTTTGCCTCCTGCTGTCACTAACATTTTGCAGGAGTTCGCTGACGTTTTTCCATAAGACGTGCCACCGGGATTACCGCCTATTCGAGGGATTGAGCATCAGATTGACTTAATTCCCGGTGCTTCACTGCCAAACCGTGCACCATACCGTACCAATCCAGAGGAGACGAAGGAGATTATGCGTCAAGTACAAGAGCTTCTCGACAAAGGTTATATACGCGAATCCCTTAGTCCTTGTGCTGTTCCTATTATTCTAGTGCCGAAAAAGGATGGTACATCACGTATGTGTGTTGATTGTAGAGGCATTAATAATATTACTATTCCTTATCGTCATCCTATTCCTAGGCTAGATGATATGCTTGATGAATTGAGTGGCTCTACAATATTCTCCAAAGTTGATTTGCGTAGTGGCTACCATCAAATTCGTATGAAATTGGGAGATGAATGGAAAACAGCATTTAAAACTAAGTTTGGATTATATGAGTGGTTAGTCATGCCTTTTGGGTTAACTAATGCGCCTAGTACTTTCATGAGACTAATGAACGAAGTTTTACGTGCTTTCATTGGACGATTTGTGGTAGTTTACTTTGATGACATATTGATTTATAGCAGATCTTTGGAAGAACATTTGGAACATTTATGTGTTGTTTTTATTGCTCTACGTGATGCACGTTTGTTTGGTAACCTTGGGAAGTGCACCTTTTGCACCGACCGAGTATCTTTTCTTGGCTATGTTGTTACTCCACAGGGAATTGAAGTTGATAAAGCCAAGATTGAAGCTATTGAGAGTTGGCCGCAGCCCAAAACGGTCACACAAGTGAGGAGTTTTGTTGGCCTCGCTGGATTCTATAGGCGTTTTGTGAGAGATTTCAGCACCATTGCTGCACCTCTCAATGAGCTTACAAAGAAAGATGTGCCTTTTCTTTGGGGTACCGCACAGGAAGAAGCCTTCACGGTATTGAAAGATAAGTTGACACATGCTCCTTTACTCCAACTTCCTGATTTTAATAAGACTTTTGAGCTTGAATGTGATGCTAGTGGAATTGGATTAGGAGGTGTGTTATTACAAGATGGCAAACCTGTTGCATACTTTTCTGAAAAATTGAGTGGGCCTAGTCTGAATTATTCTACTTATGATAAAGAATTATATGCTCTTGTTCGGACTTTAGAAACATGGCAACATTATTTATGGCCCATAGAATTTGTTATACATTCTGATCATGAATCTTTGAAACATATTAAAAGTCAAGCTAAACTGAATCGTAGACATGCTAAATGGGTTGAATTCATTGAGACTTTCCCTTATGTCATTAAACACAAGAAGGGAAAAGAAAATGTTATTGCTGATGCATTGTCTCGTCGCTATACTATGCTTTCACAACTTGACTTCAAAATATTTGGTTTGGAGACCATCAAAGATCAATATGTGCATGATGCTGATTTTAAAGATGTAATGCAGAATTGTAAAGAAGGAAGAATGTGGAACAAGTTTGTTGTTAACGATGGATTTATGTTTCGTGCTAACAAGCTATGCATTCCAGCTAGCTCTGTTAGTCTTTTGTTGTTGCAGGAGGCGCATGGAGGAGGATTAATGGGACACTTTGGCCTGAAGAAGACGGAGGACGTACTTGCTACACATTTCTTTTGGCCAAAGATGAGACGGTATGTTGAGCGTTTTATTGCTCGCTGCACTACATGTCAAAAAGCTAAGTCACGACTCAATCCTCATGGTTATATATGCCTTTGCCTGTACCTAGTGTTCCTTGGGAGGATATATCTATGGACTTTGTTTTAGGTTTACCTCGAACAAAGAAGGGGAGGGATAGCATATTTGTTGTCGTGGATAGATTCTCGAAAATGGCACACTTTATACCATGTCATAAAAGCGATGATGCTGTTATTGTTGCTGATTTGTTCTTTCGTGAAATTATTCGCTTGCATGGTGTGCCAAATACTATTGTTTCAGATCGTGATACTAAATTTCTTAGCCACTTTTGGAGATGTTTATGGGCTAAGTTGGGGACTAAACTGCTTTTTAGTACTACTTGTCACCCCCAAACTGATGGACAAACTGAAGTAGTCAATAGAACATTGTCTACTATGCTTAGGGTTGTTTTGAAGAATAATAAGAAAATGTGGGAGGAATGCTTGCCTCATATTGAATTTGCTTATAATCGTTCATTGCATTCTACTACTAAGATGTGCCCTTTTGAAGTTGTGTATGGTTTCCTACCTCGTGCACCTATTGATTTGTTGCCTCTTCCATCTTCGGAGAAGGTTAATTTTGATGCTAAACAACGTGTTGAATTGATTTTAAAAATGCATGAGTTAACTAAGGAAAACATTGAGCGCATGAATGCTAAATATAAACTTGCTGGAGATAAGGGTAGAAAACATGTTGTGTTTGCACCTGGAGATCTTGTTTGGTTACATTTGCGTAAGGATAGATTTCCTGATTTGCGCAAATCAAAGTTAATGCCACGTGCTGATGGTCCCTTTAAGGTGTTAGAGAAAATAAATGATAATGCATATAAACTTGAGCTGCCTGCAGATTCTGGGGTTAGTCCCACTTTTAACATTGCAGATTTGAAGCCTTATTTGGGTGAGGAAGATGAACTTCCGTCGAGGACGACTTCATTTCAAGAAGGGGAGGATGATGAGGACATCAATACAATTGTTACACCCACAGCCCCTGCTGCTATACATACTGGACCAATTACTAGAGCTCGTGCACGCCAACTAAATTACCAGGTACTTTCGTTTCTTGGTAATGATTCTAATGTTCATGAGAATATGATGCTGCCTAAATTGGATACATTTATTTTGCTTACAAATGAAGGGCCTAGCTTGGAGAAGGATGAACATTGGAGCAAGAACAAGCATGGAGATGATGGCATGCGCAAGGGAAACAAGAACGGAGTTACAAGTGATGATTTCAGGACTTTGAAGCCACCATAATGGGGCATGAAGCCTTGGACGAAATATACAAGATGCCACTTCATAAATTTCGTCCCGAGGCTATTTTAGGTGCTGCGTCACCTTATTATTGGGCCAGGCCCATGTAATTTCGAAATACATAAGTATAGGCTATTTTTAGAGTCCGTATGTCTGGGGAAACAAGAGATAGGGTTGATTTCGGACCCCTCCACCAAGGGCCACGAAATTCCCCCCTCTTCCTCCATATATACAGCCCTTAGGGCATCGTTTAGACTTTGGGTTTTGTTTAGATTAAAAGTTCGCCATAGCTGCAACTTCGTGTACTTCGTTTGTGTTCAACGACCAGACAAAGGCGTCACAGAACCCCACCTTGATCAATAAAGCTTTCATCTAATATTCGCAATATCCAGATTGCAATCTCAGTTTCTTGCTTGTTCTTCGTTTGCTCGCAGGAAACAGACCCTCGTGGTCCGGTTGATCGTGCTCCGGCGTGGTCAATAACCTCTCGGAGTTGGTTTAGCGATTGCTAAGGCGCGACGTCCTCGCACGTTCATAGTCGGATCGTCAAAGTCGACTTCCACCAAAGCGATATCCATCATCTCATCGAAAGACGGGACACCTTTGCCTCTATCACATGCAATAAGTCATTCAACACAAAATCATCACCAAGATTAGAGGTCATATCAAAATGATTAAACATTGGTTCTTTTGCATCAATAGTTAATTCAATGGGTGCACTCAAAATTGTTGGTATTTCAGTTGTTTGATCACATGGCAAAGTCAAATTATCAACGTAGTCCTCTAAAATAGGTGGTGTGATCAAAGTAGTGGGTAGCTCATCAGATGGTGCATTCAAATTGACAAGGCATTCATCATTCTCATGTAGAGATGGAAGATCAGTACCTTTGTCATTACCTCTTATGATCAACTCAGATGATGTAGCCACTCTCAGGGGCGATGTGTCACATGGTGGAGGTGATGTAGTCCTGACAACAACGGATGAGGTTGTCATAGTATGCCTAGTAGTTGAAGGAACAATCATATCAACTCTTGGAATGTGCACTGTGCGCTTGTTCTCCTCGTGGCCAACACGTCGTTTTATTTCCTGTTCAGCTTTGCAAGCAAGATGAAACAAATGTTCCATAGGATAACACTCTTCATGAATTAGTATCTCTTGAATATCACGGTTTAATCCTCCCCAAAATCTATCCATAAAATCATCTTCACTTTCTTCTAAAGAGGAATGCAACAAGGTAGTTTGTAAATCATCATAATAATTTGTTACAGTTTCACTACCTTGTTTTAAGTGTTGCAACTTCTTAATCATGTCACGAGTATAATAAGCAGGGACGAAAGTATGTCGCATGGCAAGTTTCAAATCATCCCAAGTAGTAGGTATATAATCAGGGTGTAACCGACAATATTCACTCCACCAAACCAAAGCATAACCAGTGAAAGAACCAACCGCAACCTTAACCTTTTTATGTTCATCGAAATTATGGGAAGCAAATATATTTTTTATGTCGAACTCCCATTCAATATATAAAGCAGGTTTAAAACGGCCATTAAATGGTGGTATAGATACATTAACCTGATCATGTGCATTTGCATGTTTGTGCACCTCTCGTGACGGTTGTGGTATTTGCAAAGGTGGTGGCACGTCTCCCGCGATCGACGAAGCCCATGAATTGACTCTGGATCCTGTCATGATTAGTAGAACAAGAAACAAAACCCAAAAATAATGTTCCTATAACTACTAGGATGTGGTGGTAAAACGCTCACAGTAAAGCAAATATCAATGTCTTACACGTTCTTACCATGCAGCAGGCGGTGATCGGCAACCAGCGGTGTCAAGTAACTCCGAATATTGAGTAAAGCGATTGCCAGGGGAGCGTACGTATACACGGTGTAGAAATATGTGGAGCTGGGTTGGCTATATATGGTAGCAAAAGATTAACAATAATCAATTCAAAGATGCAATGTTGAATAAACGCTCAACGACGGTACTGTGCTGGTCCTAGGCTAGACCGAACTAGAGACGCGAGCCTAGAACACTAATGAGGTCACGTCGTAGCACAACCAGCATCAATGAAGGATACAAAGTAGCTCTGGACAGCAAGATATAAGTGAAGATCACAACGGCAGTAAAGATAATGATGTGAAACAATAGCCAAGCTGTTTACTGAACAGTGCACAAAACAGATTCCAATCCGAATTCAGGTACGAGATTGATTCTAGATAGATCCAATTTTTTTTCTTCTCTCTTTTTTTTCTCACGCTTTTTTTTCTTTTTCTTCTCCCTCTTTTTCTTTTTTTTCTTTCCTTTTTTCTCTTTTTTTTTCTTTATCTTCTTTTTCTCCCTCTTTCCAAGACAAACTAGATAAGATGCAGATTCGATCAGGCGAAGATGTGTGATAGAGGCGAGGTGTCCCGATCTTTCGATGAGATGATAACTATCGATTTGGTGGAGATGACTTTGACGATCCGACTACAAACGTGCACGACGTTGTGCCTTAGCAATCGCTAAACCAACCCCGAGAGGTTATTGACCACGCCGGAGCACAATCAACCTGACCACGAAGGTCTATTCCTGCAAGTAATCGAAGAACAAGCAAGAATATGATAAAAGCAATCCGAATATTGCGAGTATATATGAAGTATTGATAAAGGTGGGGATCCGTAAGCGGTCTTGGTCTGGTCGTTGGACACAAACGAAGTACACGAAGTTGCAATGGCTAACTTTTAACTAAACAAATCCCCAGGAAAAAGCTACTAGATGGATCTACTTATATAGGAGCAAGGGGTGGCGGCCAAGGAGGTGGGAGGACGTCCCAAGGCAGCCTAAAACTAACCCTAGGTCGTACAAGGCTGATGGGCCCAAGTGGAGGTGATGTAACACCTTTGGACTTGTAGTTTGACTCGGATTCTGCTGCAGCATCAGATTGTTTCGTCCACAACTCAACGCTCCGGACGAATTTGAAGGTGATTCCAATTGGGTTGGAAAGTGCACGAAATCTAGTTTCCAACAAAAAAAGAATCACCCAATTCGGAGTCCGTATGAAAAACTTGTGTGCGTTTTGAGTCAGGTATGTCTGTGCAGTCCGAATCTGAATCCAGAACGTGAGAGACTTGGACTCTATCTTCTCTTGGGCCAAAAGTGACGTGAGAGAACTTTTTGGACAGCAAATAAACATCTCTTTCTTCATTATCTTCATATGTGGATTGTACAAATGCCCCATACACCTGCAATTAGACAAAACACAAAAGTGTGTGAAGTATTTTTGTTCTGGATAATATAAATAGATTATTGAATAGTTTGCACTAGAAATCACCTGACAAATATGCATATATGCAATATTTTTGGTCATATCCAAGGTAGTCATGTCCTCATCATCCTCCCCTTCTTGAAAATAAAGCCGTCCTCGGCGTTGCTTAATCTGAAATGTGGCTAACAAAAGAGACAAGGTGTACATGTTGTATATGTATATGTCATCCATTTTTACTTCCCTTGATTTTTGCATATATGACACATGAATAGATGAGTAACTTGCATAGTTCATAAAATCTAAGGCCAAAAAATTAGCACAAGAAGTAGAAGGCATGAAAATATTGCAACTCAGTTTGCACATATAAGTGAAGCTCTTATTCATTTCAAAAGATTGAAAATGTTCATCATTAAACCATCCCAACATTGGTGAATAAACCTTACTTGCATCAAATTTACATGCTACAACATGCTTAAATAAGCAAACATGCAATAAGTCATACAACACAGAATGATCACCAAGATTAGAGGTCATATCAAAATGATTAAACATTGGTTCTTTTGCATCAATAGTTAATTCAATGGGTGCACTCAAAATTGTTGGTATTTCAGTTGTTTGATCACATGGCAAAGTCAAATTATCAACGTAGTCCTCTAAAATAGGTGGTGTGATCAAAGTAGTGGGTAGCTCATCAGATGGTGCATTCAAATTGACAAGGCATTCATCATTCTCATGTAGAGATGGAAGATCAGTACCTTTGTCATTACCTCTTATGATCAACTCAGATGATGTAGCCACTCTCGGGGGCGATGTGTCACATGGTGGAGGTGATATAGTCCTGACAACAACGGATGTGGTTGTCATAGTATGCCTAGTAGTTGAAGGAACAATCATATCAACTCTTGGAATGTGCACCGTGCGCTTGTTCTCCTCGTGGCCAACACGTCGTTTTATTTCATGTTCAGCTTTGCAAGCAAGATGAAACAAATGGTCCATAGGATAACACTCTTCATGAATTAGTATCTCTTGAATATCACGGTTTAATCCTCCCCAAAATCTATCCATAAAATCATCTTCACTTTCTTCTAAAGAGGAATGCAACAAGGTAGTTTGTAAATCATCATAATATTTTGTTACAGTTTCACTACCTTGTTTTAAGTGTTGCAACTTCTTAATCATGTCACGAGTATAATAAGCAGGGACGAAAGTATGTCGCATGGCAAGTTTCAAATCATCCCAAGTAGTAGGTATATAATCAGGGTGTAACCGACAATATTCACTCCACCAAACCAAAGCATAACCAGTGAAAGAACCAACCGCAACCTTAACCTTTTTATGTTCATCGAAATTATGGGAAGCAAATATATTTTTTATGTCAAACTCCCATTCAATATATAAAGCAGGTTTAAAACGGCCATTAAATGGTGGTATAGATACATTAACCTGATCATGTGCATTTGGATGTTTGTGCACCTCTTGTGACGGTTGTGGTATTTGCAAAGGTGGTGGCACGTCTATCGACAAAGCCCATGAATTGACTCTAGATCCTGTCATGATTAGTAGAACAAGAAACAAAACCCAAAAATAATGTTCCTATAACTACTAGGATGTGGTGGTAAAACGCTCACAGTAAAGCAAATATCAATGTCTTACAAGTTCTTACCATGCAGCAGGCGGTGATCGGCAACCAGCGGTGTCAAGTAACTCCGAATATTGAGTAAAGCGATTGCCAGGGGAGCGTACGTATACACGGTGTAGAAATATGTGGAGCTGGGTTGGCTATATATGGTAGCAAAAGATTAGCAATAATCAATTCAAAGATGCAATGTTGAATAAACGCTCAACGACGGTACTGTGCTGGTCCTAGACTAGACCGGACTAGAGACGCGAGCCTAGAACACTAATGAGGTCACGTCGTAGCACAACTAGCATCAATGAAGGATACTAAGTAGCTCTGGACAGCAAGATATAAGTGAAGATCACAACGGCAGTAAAGATAATGAGGTGAAACAACAGCCAAGCAGGATATATCAACAACTTTGTCTCCAACTTTCCTCTGAAAAAGTTTGTGCCGATTTTTTTGTTTTTTTTCTTCTCTTTTTTTTTCCTCACACTTTTTTTCTTTCTCTCCTTTTTTTCTCTCTGACTTTTTTTTCTCCTTTTTTTCTCGTTTTTTTCTCTCTTTTTTTCTCCCTCTTTCCAAAACAAACTAGATAAGATGCAGATTGGATCAAGTGAAGATGTGAACGATCTCAACTATTATTATGACAATGAAGGGTGGGTAGCACGTGGTGGAAATTGATGGATGGGTGGTGGACAGCGGAAGAGATAATGATGCAGCGGTGGCGTGACTAATGTGAACAGAACTCGAAACTCTAAACGAACTAGACACTAAGACCAGCAACTCGACACGACGATGCAACCGATAATTCAACTATGCAAGCAATGAAGAGAAAATTGCAAAGGCTCAGACTGGCTTGGACCAAGGATGAATAGATCTAACTCTTTTTTGTGGCTTTTTCTTGGACAATAGGTAAGAAAATAAATCTAATCTAGGAAAACTGGAATTTCTCACCGAGCAACCTGAAAACTGATACCACTTGATAGAGGCGAGGTGTCCCGATCTTTCGATGAGATGATAACTATCGATTTGGTGGAGATGACTTTGACGATCCGACTACAAACGTGCACGACGTTGTGCCTTAGCAATCGCTAAACCAACCCCGAGAGGTTATTGACCACGCCGGAGCACAATCAACCTGACCGCGAAGGTCTATTCCTGCAAGCAATCGAAGAACGAGCAAGAATATGATAAAGCAATCTGAATATTGCGAGTATATATGAGGTATTGATAATGGTGGGGATCCGTAAGCGGTCTTGGTCTGGTCGTTGGACACAAACGAAGTACACGAAGTTGCAATGGCTAACTTTTAACTAAACAAATCCCAAGGAAAAGCTACTAGATGGATCTACTTATATAGGAGCAAGGGGTGGCGGCCAAGGAGGTGGGAGGACGTTCCAAGGCAGCCTAAAACTAAATCTAGGTCGTACAAGGCCAATGGGCCCAAGTGGAGGTGATGTAACACCTTTGGACTTGTAGTTTGACTCGGATTGTGCTGCAGCATCAGATTGTTTCGTCCACAACTCAACGCTCCGTACGAATTTGAAGGTGATTCCAATTGGGTTGGAAAGTGCGCGAAATCTAGTTTCCAACAAAAAAAGAATCACCCAATTCGGAGTCCGTATGAAAAACTTGTGTGCGTTTTGAGTCAGGTATGTCTGTGCAGTCCGAATCTGAATCCAAAACGTGAGAGACTTGGACTCTATCTTCTCTTGGGCCAAAAGTGACGTGAGAGAACTTTTTGGACAGCAAATAAACATCTCTTTCTTCCTTATCTTCATATGTGGATTGTACAAATGTCCCATACACCTGCAATTAGACAAAACACAAAAGTGTGTGAAGTATTTTTGTTCTGGATAACATAAATAGATTATTGAATAGTTTGCACTAGAAATCACCTGACAAATATGCATATATGCAATATTTTTGGTCATATCCAAGGTAGTCATGTCCTCATCACTTAACGTTCGGTGACTATCGGTATTACGAGTTTATGTGTTTTGATGTACCGAAGGTACTTCGGAGTCCTGGGTTTGATCACAGACATACCGAGGAGTCTCAAAATGGTCGATATGTAAAGATCGATATATTGGAAGCCTATGTTTGGACATCCGAATGGTTCCGCGTGTAAACGGGAGTATACCGGAGCACCGGGAGGTTACCGGAACCCCCCGGGATGTATATGGGCCTTATTGGGCCTTAGTGGGAGAGAGGGAAAAGGAGCAAAGGAGGGGGCGCACCCCTCAAGCCCAATCCGAATAGGGAAGCGGGCCGGCCCCCCTTTCCTTCCTCCTCCCTCCTTGATAGAGGCAAAGGTGTCCCGTCTTTCGATGAGATGGTGGATTTCGCTTTGGTGGAAGTCGACTTTGACGATCCGACTACGAACGTGCGAGGACGTCGCGCCTTAGCAATCGCTAAACCAACTCCGAGAGGTTATTGACCACGCCGGAGCACGATCAACCTGACCACGAGGGTCTGTTTCCTGCGAGCAAACGAAGAACAAGCAAGAAACTGAGATTGCAATCTGGATATTGCGAATATAAGATGAAAGCTTTATTGATCAAGGTGGGGTTCTGTGACGCCTTTGTTTGGTCGTTGAACACAAACGAAGTACGCGAAGTTGCAGCTATGGCGAACTTTTAATCTAAACAAAACCCAAAGTCTAAACGATGCCCTAAGGGCTGTATATATGGAGGAAGAGGGGGAATTTCGTGGCCCTTGGTGGAGGGGTCCGAAATCAACCCTATCTCTTGTTTCCCCACACATACGGACTCTAAAAATAGCCTATACTTATGTATTTCGAAATTACATGGGCCTGGCCCAATAATAAGGTGACGCAGCACCTATAATAGCCTCGGGACGAAATTTATGAAGTGCCATCTTGTATATTTCGTCCAAGGCTTCATGCACCCATTATGGTGGCTTCAAAGTCCTGAAATCATCACTTGTAACTCTGTTCTTGTTTCCCTTGCGCATGCCATCATCTCCATGCTTGTTCTTGCTCCAATGTTCATCCTTCTCCAAGCTAGGCCCTTCATTTGTAAGCAAAACAAATGTATCCAATTTAGGCAGCATCATATTCTCATGAACATTAGAATCATTACCAAGAAACGAAAGTACCTGGTAATTTAGTTGGCGTGCACGAGCTCTAGTAATTGGTCCAGTATGTATAGCAGCAGGGGCTGTGGGTGTAACAATTGTATTGATGTCCTCATCACTCCTCCTTACTTCTCCCCTAAATCCAACAAGGCAAGGGGGGAATCCTACTCCCGGTGATGAGGACATCAATACCATTGTTACACCCACAGCCCCTACTGCTACATATACGGGACCAATTACTAGAGCTCGCGCACGCCAACTAAATTATCAGGTACTTTCGTTTCTTGGTAATGATTCTAGTGTTCATGAGAATATGATGCTGCCTAAATTGGATACATTTGTTTTGCTTACAAATGAAGGGCCTAGCTTGGAGAAGGATGAACATTGGAGCAAGAACAAGCATGGAGATGATGCTATGCGCAAGGGGAACAAGAACGGAGTTACAAGTGATGATTTTAGGACTTTGAAGCCACCATAATGGGTGCATGAAGCCTTGGACGAAATATACAAGATGCCACTTCATAAATTTCATCCTGAGGCTATTATAGGTGATGCGTCACCTTTTTATTGGGCCAGGCCCATGTAATTTCGAAATACATAAGTATAGGCTATTTTTAGAGTCCGTATGTGTGGGGAAACCAGAGATAGGGTTGATTTCGGACCCCTCCACCAAGGGCCACGAAATTCCCCCTCTCTTCCTCCATATATACAGCCCTTAGGGCACCGTTTAGACTTTGGTTTTTGTTTAGATTAAAGTTCGCCATAGCTGCAACTTCGCGTATTTCGTTTATGTTCAACGACCAGACAAAGGCGTCACAGAACCCCACCTTGATCAATAAAGCTTTCATCTTATATTCGCAATATCCAGATTGCAATCTTAGTTTCTTGCTTGTTCTTCGTTTGCTCGCAGGAAACAGACCCTCGTGGTCAGGTTGATCGTGCTCCGGCGTGGTCAATAACCTCTTGGAGTTGGTTTAGCAATTGCTAAGGCGCGACGTCCTCGCACGTTCGTAGTCGGATCGTCAAAGTCGACTTCCACCAAAGCGATATCCATCATCTCATCGAAAGACGGGACACCTTTGCCTCTATCAAGTGGTATCAGTTTTCAGGTTGCTCGGTGAGAATTTCCAGTTTTCCTAGATTAGATTTATTTTCTTACCTATTCTCCAAAAAAATCCACAAAAAAGAGTTAGATCTATTCATCCTTTGTCCAAGCCAGTCTGAGCCTTTGCAATTTTCTTTTCATTGCTTGCATAGTTGAATTTTCGGTTGCATCGTCGTGTCGAGTTGCTGGTCTTAGTGTCTAGGTCGTTTAGAGTTTCGAGTTCTGTTCACATTAGTCACGTCGCCGCTGCATCGTTATCCCTTCCGCTGTCCACCACCTATCCATCAATTTCCTCCACGTGCTACCCACCATTCATTGTCATAATCGTAGTTGAGATCGTTCTTGATGAGGATATCAATACCATTGTTACACCCGCAGCCCCTACTGCTACATATACGGGACCAATTACTAGAGCTCACGCACGCCAATTAAATTATCAGGTACTTTCGTTTCTTGGTAATGATTCTAATATTCATGAGAATATGATGCTGCCTAAATTGGATACATTTGTTTTGCTTACAAATGAAGGGCCTAGCTTGGAGAAGGATGAACATTGGAGCAAGAACAAGCATGGAGATGATGCCATGCGCAAGGGGAACAAGAACGGAGTTACAAGTGATGATTTCAGGACTTTGAAGCCACCATAATGGGTGCATGAAGCCTTGGACGAAATATACAAGATGCCACTTCATAAATTTCGTCCCGAGGCTATTATAGGTGCTGCGTCACCTTTTTATTGGGCCAGGCCCATGTAATTTCGAAATACATAGGTATAGGCTATTTTTAGAGTCCGTATTTGTGGGGAAACAAGAGATAGGGTTGATTTCGGACCCCTCCACCAAGGGCCACGAAATTCCCCTCTCTTCCTCCATATATACAGCCCTTAGGGCACCGTTTAGACTTTGGGTTTTGTTTAGATTAAAAGTTCGCCATAGCTGCAACTTCGCGTACTTCGTTTGTGTTCAACGACCAGACAAAGGCGTCACATAACCCCACCTTGATCAATAAAGCTTTCATCTTATATTCGCACTATCCAGATTGCAATCTTAGTTTCTTGCTTGTTCTTCGTTTGCTCGCAGGAAACAGACCCTCGTGGTCAGGTTGATCGTGCTCCGGCGTGGTCAATAACCTCTCGGAGTTGGTTTAGCGATTGCTAAGGCGCGACGTCCTCGCACGTTCGTAGTCGGATCGTCAAAGTCGACTTCCACCAAAGCGATATCCATCATCTCATCGAAAGACGGGACACCTTTGCCTCTATCAAGTGGTATCAGATTTCCAGGTTGCTCGGTGAGATTTTACAGTTTTTCGTAGTTTAGATCGAGGCTGTTCTTCATACCTATAGTCCACGAAAAAGCCAAAAAAAATTAGGGTTAGTTCATCCCAACCGAACCAATCTAAGCCTTGCATAATCTTTTCTGTATTTGCTTTGTTGAATTTGCGGTTGCATCGTCGTGTCCAGTTGCTGGTCTTAGCGTCTAGTCTTTTAGAGTTTCGAGTTCTGTTCACAGGTTGTCACGTCGCCGCTGCCATATATCACCACCGCATCATCATCGTCGCTGTTGCCATATACCACCACCACTTGTTCGTAGTCTGTAGGATCATATTCTTGTGTGTTTCTATTGCTGCTAACCATGCCAGGATCACAAGCCGACGAGATTGACTGGGAGAATTTATTGAACAAGGAGCTTCATGATAAGTTTCAGCAAATGATGACTGAACAGGTGCAAGATGTGCTGAACAATTTTGAAGAGGCCATGGAGAAGATCACTGGCCTTGAGAAGACGTTCGAAACAAAGCTCGATAACAAGTTTAATGAATTGCTTGCGCGTCTTCCACCACCACTACCCGCTGCACCTAACGCACCTCTCCAACAACAACAACAACAACGACTACCTCCATGTCGCAAAACAGACCTCCGCCGAGCAAGCCGTGTTCCTCTTGCGTTTGGCCAAACTGTTGGTGCTGCTGTTGATACTTCTGTGGCTCCTGCTGCTGATGCGGAGGAGGATGATTATGTGGGAGATTATGAGGATGAGGTTGATCAAAATCAGCACTACGTGCAGCCACCTGTACCACCACCAGCAGGTCGACCTCAGGTATATATTCGTAATGGTAGGTGATAGAGGCAAAGGTGTCCCGTCTTTCGATGAGATGGTGGATTTCGCTTTGGTGGAAGTCGACTTTGACGATCCGACTACGAACGTGCGAGGACGTCGCGCCTTAGCAATCGCTAAACCAACTCCGAGAGGTTATTGACCACGCCGGAGCACGATCAACCAGACCACGAGGGTCTGTTTCCTGCGAGCAAACGAAGAACAAGCAAGAAACTAAGATTGCAATCTGGATATTGCGAATATAAGATGAAAGCTTTATTGATCAAGGTGGGGTTCTGTGACGCCTTTGTCTGGTCGTTGAACACAAACGAAGTACGCGAAGTTGCAGCTATGGCGAACTTTTAATCTAAACAAAACCCAAAGTCTAAACGATGCCCTAAGGGCTGTATATATGGAGGAAGAGGGGGGAATTTCGTGGCCCTTGGTGGAGGGGTCCGAAATCAACCCTATCTCTTGTTTCCCCACACATACGGACTCTAAAAATAGCCTACACTTATGTATTTCGAAATTACATGGGCCTGGCCCAATAATAAGGTGACGCAGCACCTAAAATAGCCTCGGGACGAAATTTATGAAGTGGCATCTTGTATATTTCGTCCAAGGCTTCATGCACCCATTATGGTGGCTTCAAAGTCCTGAAATCATCACTTGTAACTCCGTTCTTGTTTCCCTTGCGCATGCCATCATCTCCATGCTTGTTCTTGCTCCAATGTTCATCCTTCTCCAAGCTAGGCCCTTCATTTGTAAGCAAAACAAATGTATCCAATTTAGGCAGCATCATATTCTCATGAACATTAGAATCATTACCAAGAAACGAAAGTACCTGGTAATTTAGTTGGCGTGCACGAGCTCTAGTAATTGGTCCAGTATGTATAGCAGCAGGGGCTGTGGGTGTAACAATTGTATTGATGTCCTCATCATCCTCCCCTTCTTGAAATGAAGTCGTCCTCGACGGAAGTTCATCTTCCTCACCCAAATAAGGCTTCAAATCTGCAATGTTAAAAGTGGGACTAACCCCAAAATTTGCAAGCAGCTCAAGTTTATATGCATTATCATTTATTTTCTCTAACACCTTAAAGGGACCATCAGCACGTGGCATTAACTTTGATTTGCGCAAATCAGGAAATCTATCCTTACGCAAATGTAACCAAACAAGATCTCCAGGTGCAAACACAACATGTTTTCTACCCTTATCTCCAGCAAGTTTATATTTAGCATTCATGCGCTCAATGTTTTCCTTAGTTAACTCATGCATTTTTAAAATCAATTCAGCACGTTGTTTAGCATCAAAATTAACCTTCTCCGAAGATGGAAGAGGCAACAAATCAATAGGTGCACGAGGTAGGAAACCATACACAACTTCAAAAGGGCACATCTTAGTAGTAGAATGCAATGAACGATTATAAGCAAATTCAATATGAGGCAAGCATTCCTCCCACATTTTCTTATTATTCTTCAAAACAGCCCGAAGCATAGTAGACAACGTTCTATTGACTACTTCAGTTTGTCCATCAGTTTGGGGGTGACAAGTAGTACTAAAAAGCAGTTTAGTCCCCAACTTAGCCCATAAACATCTCCAAAAGTGGCTAAGAAATTTAGTATCACGATCTGAAACAATAGTATTTGGCACACCATGCAAGCGAATAATTTCACGAAAGAACAAATCAGCAACATTAACAGCATCATCGCTTTTATGACATGGTATAAAGTGTGCCATTTTCGAGAATCTATCCACGACAACAAATATGCTATCCCTCCCCTTCTTTGTTCGAGGTAAACCTAAAACAAAGTCCGTAGATATATCCTCCCAAGGAACACTAGGTACAGGCAAAGGCATATATAAACCATGAGGATTGAGTCGTGACTTAGCTTTTTGACATGTAGTGCAGCGAGCAATAAAACGCTCAACATCCCGTCTCATCTTTGGCCAAAAGAAATGTGTAGCAAGTACGTCCTCCGTCTTCTTCACGCCAAAGTGTCCCATTAATCCTCCTCCATGCGCCTCCTGCAACAACAAAGGACGAACGGAGCTAGCTGGAATGCATAGCTTGTTAGCAGAAACACAAATCCATCGTTAACAACAAACTTGTTCCACATTCTTCCTTCTTTACAATTCTGCATTACATCTTTAAAATCAGCATCATGCACATATTGATCTTTGATGGTCTCCAAACCAAATATTTTGAAGTCAAGTTGTGAAAGCATAGTATAGCGACGAGACAATGCATCAGCAATAACATTTTCTTTTCCCTTCTTGTGTTTAATGACATAAGGGAAAGTCTCAATGAATTCAACCCATTTAGCATGTCTACGATTCAGTTTAGCTTGACTTTTAATATGTTTCAAAGATTCATGATCACAATGTATAACAAATTCTTTGGGCCATAAATAATGTTGCCATGTTTCTAAAGTCCGAACAAGAGCATATAATTCTTTATCATAAGTAGAATAATTCAGACTAGGCCCACTCAATTTTTCAGAAAAGTATGCAACAGGTTTGCCATCTTGTAATAACACACCTCCTAATCCAATTCCACTAGCATCACATTCAAGCTCAAAAGTCTTATTAAAATCAGGAAGTTGGAGTAAAGGAGCATGTGATAGAGGCAAAGGTGTCCCGTCTTTCGATGAGAAGGTGGATTTCGCTTTGGTGGAAGTCGACTTTGACGATCCGACTACGAACGTGCGAGGACGTCGCGCCTTAGTAGTCGCTAAACCAACTCCGAGAGGTTATTGACCGCGCCGGGGCACGATCAACCTGACCACGAGGGTCTGTTTCCTGCGAGCAAACGAAGAACAAGCAAGAAACTAAGATTGCAATCTGGATATTGCGAATATAAGATGAAAGCTTTATTGATCAAGGTGGGGTTCTGTGACGCCTTTGTCTGGTCGTTGAACACAAACGAAGTACGCGAAGTTGCAGCTATGGCGAACTTTTAATCTAAACAAAACCCAAAGTCTAAACGATGCCCTAAGGGCTGTATATATGGAGGAAGAGGGGGGAATTTCGTGGCCCTTGGTGGAGGGGTCCGAAATCAACCCTATCTCTTGTTTCCCCACACATACGGACTCTAAAAATAGCCTATACTTATGTATTTCGAAATTACATGGGCCTGGCCCAATAATAAGGTGACGCAGCACCTAAAATAGCCCCGGGACGAAATTTATGAAGTGGCATCTTGTATATTTCGTCCAAGGCTTCATGCACCCATTATGGTGGCTTCAAAGTCCTGAAATCATCACTTGTAACTCCGTTCTTGTTTCCCTTGCGCATGCCATCATCTCCATGCTTGTTCTTGCTCCAATGTTCATCCTTCTCCAAGCTAGGCCCTTCATTTGTAAGCAAAACAAATGTATCCAATTTAGGCAGCATCATATTCTCATGAACATTAGAATCATTACCAAGAAACGAAAGTACCTGGTAATTTAGTTGGCGTGCACGAGCTCTAGTAATTGGTCCAGTATGTATAGCAGCAGGGGCTGTGGGTGTAACAATTGTATTGATGTCCTCATCAGTAGGCCTGCACCACCACCTCAGGTACGAGATGATGTCCATATTCCTAAACTGAAATTGAATATTCCACCATTTGAGGGTAGATATGTTCCTGATATATATCTTACTTGGGAGTTAGAAACTGAACAACGATTTACATGTTTACAATATCCTGAGGAGAGACGAGTTGCTGCTGTTGTTTGTGCTTTCACTAGTTTTGCATGTGTATGGTGGTCTGAACATTGTAGATTATATCCTATTCCAACTACTTGGGCTGCTTTGAAAACTGCTATGCGTACGCGTTGGGTTCCACCATATTATCAACGTGAATTGCTTCAAAAATTGCAGCGTTTAAGACAAGGGAAAAATTCTGTAGAAGAATATTATCAGGAATTACAAACTGGCATTATTAGATGTGGTATTGTTGAGGAGAATGAAGCTATGCTTGCACGTTTTCTGGGTGGATTAAATAGAGAGATTCAGACCATTTTAGACTATAAGGAGTATACTAATATCACTCGTTTATTCCATCTTGCTTGTAAAGCTGAACGTGAAGTGCAGGATCGACAAGCATTGGGGCGAACTAACTTTTCTGCAGGCCGACCTTCATCATGGACACCACGTGCATCTTCTACTTCAACTGCACCAGCACCTCCATCCGGTGCCACCTCCAGCCGTGATACAAGAAAATAGGCGCAACCACCATTATCTGCCAAGAGCGCAACTGCGGGGCCTGCACAGCGTTCTTCTTCTTCCATGGCATCAACAGGGCACACAAGTGATATTATTTGTCGTCGTTGTAAGGGAGGATGATAGAGGCGAGGGTGTCCCAATCTTTCGATGAGATGATAACTATCGATTTGGTGGAGACGACTTTGACGATCCGACTACAAACGTGCACGACGTTGCGCCTTAGCAATCGCTAAACCAATCTCCTGAGGTTACTGACAATGCTGGAAGCACGGTCAGCCTGACCACGAAGGTCTATTCCTGCAAGCAATCGAAGAACGAGCAAGAGTATGATAAAGCAATCTGTATATTGCAAATATATATGAAGTATTGATAGTGGTGGGGATCCGGAAGCGGTCTTGGTCTGGTCGTTGGACACAAACGAAGTACACGAAGTTGCAATGGCTAACTTTTAACTAAACAAATCCCAAGGAAAAGCTACTATATGGATCTACTTATATAGGATCAAGGGGTGGCGGCCAAGGAGGTGGGAGGACGTCCCAAGGCAGCCTAAAACTAAATCTAGGTCGTACAAGGCCAATGGGCCCAAGTGGAGGTTATGTAACACCTTTGGACTTGTAGTTTGACTCGGATTCTGCTGCAGCATCAGATTGTTTCGTCCACAACTCAACGCTCCGGACGAATTTGAAGGTGATTCCAATAAGGTTGGAAAGTGCACGAAATCTAGTTTCCAACAAAAGAAGAATCACCCAATTCGGAGTCCGTATGAAAAACTTGTGTGCGTTTTGAGTCAGGTATGTCTGTGCAGTCCGAATCTGAATCCAGAACGTGAGAGACTTGGACTCTATCTTCTCTTGGACCAAAAGTGACGTGAGAGAACTTTTTGGACAGAAAATAAACATCTCTTTCTTCCTTATCTTCATATGTGGATTGTACAAATGTCCCATACACCTGCAATTAGACAAAACACAAAAGTGTGTGAAGTATTTTTGTTCTGGATAACATAAATAGATTATTGAATAGTTTGCACTAGAAATCACCTGACAAATATGCATATATGCAATATTTTTGGTCATATCCAAGGTAGTCATGTCCTCATCATCCTCCCCTTCTTAAAAATAAAGCCGTCCTCGGCGTTGCTTAATCTGAAATGTGGCTAACAAAAGAGACAAGGTGTACATGTTGTATATGTATATGTCATCCATTTTTACTTCCCTTGATTTTTGCATATATGACACATGAATAGATGAGTAACTTGCATAGTTCATAAAATCTAAAGCCAAAAAATTAGCACAAGAAGTAGAAGGCATGAAAATATTGCAACTCAGTTTGCACATATAAGTAAAGCTCTTATTCATTTCAAAAGATTGACAATGTTCATCATTAAACCATCCCAACATTGGTGAATAAACCTTACTTGCATCAAATTTACATGCTACAACATGCTTAAATAAGCAAACATGCAATAAGTCATTCAACACAGAATCATCACCAAGATTAGAGGTCATATCAAAATGATTAAACATTGGTTCTTTTGCATCAATAGTTAATTCAATGGGTGCACTAAAAATTGTTGGTATTTCAGTTGTTTGATCACATGGCAAAGTCAAATTATCAACGTAGTCCTCTAAAATAGGTGGTGTGATCAAAGTAGTGGGTAGCTCATCAGATGGTGCATTCAAATTGACAAGGCATTCATCATTCTCATGTAGAGATGGAAGATCAGTACCTTTGTCATTACCTCTTATGATCAACTCAGATGATGTAGTCACTCTCGGGGGCGATGTGTCACATGGTGGAGGTGATGTAGTCCTAACAACAACGGATGTGGTTGTCATAGTATGCCTAGTAGTTGAAGGAACAATCATATCAACTCTTGGAATGTGCACCGTGCGCTTGTTCTCCTCGTGGCCAACACGTCGTTTTATTTCCTGTTCAGCTTTGCAAGCAAGATGAAACAATTGGTCCATAGGATAACACTCTTCATGAATTAGTATCTCTTGAATATCACGGTTTAATCCTCCCCAAAATCTATCCATAAAATCATCTTCACTTTCTTCTAAAGAGGAATGCAACAAGGTAGTTTGTAAATCATCATAATATTTTGTTACAGTTTCACTACCTTGTTTTAAGTGTTGCAACTTCTTAATCATGTCACGAGTATAATAAGCAGGGATGA
This sequence comes from Triticum aestivum, assembly GCF_018294505.1. Taxonomy (NCBI): domain Eukaryota; kingdom Viridiplantae; phylum Streptophyta; class Magnoliopsida; order Poales; family Poaceae; genus Triticum; species Triticum aestivum. The sequence goes on along the minus strand of NC_057803.1, from coordinate 327,007,173 downwards.
AAGTATGTCGCATGGCAAGTTTCAAATCATCCCAAGTAGTAGGTATATAATCAGGGTGTAACCGACAATATTCACTCCACCAAACCAAAGCATAACCAGTGAAAGAACCAACCGCAACCTTAACCTTTTTATGTTCATTGAAATTATGGGAAGCAAATATATTTTTTATGTCAAACTCCCATTCAATATATAAAGCAGGTTTAAAACGGCCATTAAATGGTGGTATAGATACATTAACCTGATCATGTGCATTTGGATGTTTGTGCACCTCTCGTGACGGTTGTGGTATTTGCAAAGGTGGTGGCACGTCTCCCGCGATCGACAAAGCCCATGAATTGACTCTAGATCCTGTCATGATTAGTAGAACAAGAAACAAAACCCAAAAATAATGTTCCTATAACTACTAGGATGTGGTGGTAAAACGCTCACAGTAAAGCAAATATCAATGTCTTACAAGTTCTTACCATGCAGCAGGCGGTGATCGGCAACCAGCGGTGTCAAGTAACTCCGAATATTGAGTAAAGCGATTGCCAGGGGAGCGTACGTATACACGGTGTAGAAATATGTGGAGCTGGGTTGGCTATATATGGTAGCAAAAGATTAGCAATAATCAATTCAAAGATGCAATGTTGAATAAACGCTCAACGACGGTACTGTGCTGGTCCTAGACTAGACCGGACTAGAGACGCGAGCCTAGAACACTAATGAGGTCAAGTCGTAGCACAACTAGCATCAATGAAGGATACTAAGTAGCTCTGGACAGCAAGATATAAGTGAAGATCACAACGGCAGTAAAGATAATGAGGTGAAACAACAGCCAAGCAGGATATATCAACAACTTTGTCTCCAACTTTCCTCTGAAAAAGTTTGTGCCGATTTTTTTGTTTTTTTTCTTCTCTTTTTTTTTCCTCACACTTTTTTTCTTTCTCTCCTTTTTTTCTCTCTGACTTTTTTTTCTCCTTTTTTTCTCGTTTTTTTCTCTCTTTTTTTCTCCCTCTTTCCAAAACAAACTAGATAAGATGCAGATTGGATCAAGTGAAGATGTGAACGATCTCAACTATTATTATGACAATGAAGGGTGGGTAGCACGTGGTGGAAATTGATGGATGGGTGGTGGACAGCGGAAGAGATAATGATGCAGCGGTGGCGTGACTAATGTGAACAGAACTCGAAACTCTAAACGAACTAGACACTAAGACCAGCAACTCGACACGACGATGCAACCGATAATTCAACTATGCAAGCAATGAAAAGAAAATTGCAAAGGCTCAGACTGGCTTGGACCAAGGATGAATAGATCTAACTCTTTTTTGTGGCTTTTTCTTGGACAATAGGTAAGAAAATAAATCTAATCTAGGAAAACTGGAATTTCTCACCGAGCAACCTGAAAACTGATACCACTTGATAGAGGCGAGGGTCCCGATCTTTCGATGAGATGATAACTATCGATTTGGTGGAGACGACTTTGACAATCCGACTACAAACATGCACGACGTTGCGCCTTAGCAATCGCTAAACCAACTCCGAGATGTTATTGACCATGCTGGAGCACGATCAACCTGACCACGAAGGTCTATTCCTGCAAGCAATCGAAGAACGAGCAAGAATATGATAAAGCAATCTGAATATTGCGAATATATATGAAGTATTGATAATGGTGGGGATCCGTAAGCGGTCTTGGTCTGGTCGTTGGACACAAACGAAGTACACGAAGTTGCAATGGCTAACTTTTAACTAAACAAATCCCAAGGAAAAAGCTACTAGATGGATCTACTTATATAGGAGCAAGGGGTGGCGGCCAAGGAGGTGGGAGGACGTCCCAAGGCAGCCTAAAACTAACCCTAGGTCGTACAAGGCTGATGGGCCCAAGTGGAGGTGATGTAACACCTTTGGACTTGTAGTTTGACTCGGATTCTGCTGCAGCATCAGATTGTTTCGTCCACAACTCAACGCTCCGGACGAATTTGAAGGTGATTCCAATTGGGTTGGAAAGTGCACGAAATCTAGTTTCCAACAAAAAAAGAATCACCCAATTCGGAGTCCGTATGAAAAACTGTGTGCGTTTTGAGTCAGGTATGTCTGTGCAGTCCGAATCTGAATCCAGAACGTGAGAGACTTGGACTCTATCTTCTCTTGGGCCAAAAGTGACGTGAGAGAACTTTTTGGACAGCAAATAAACATCTCTTTCTTCATTATCTTCATATGTGGATTGTACAAATGCCCCATACACCTGCAATTAGACAAAACACAAAAGTGTGTGAAGTATTTTTGTTCTGGATAATATAAATAGATTATTGAATAGTTTGCACTAGAAATCACCTGACAAATATGCATATATGCAATATTTTTGGTCATATCCAAGGTAGTCATGTCCTCATCATCCTCCCCTTCTTGAAAATAAAGCCGTCCTCGGCGTTGCTTAATCTGAAATGTGGCTAACAAAAGAGACAAGGTGTACATGTTGTATATGTATATGTCATCCATTTTTACTTCCCTTGATTTTTGCATATATGACACATGAATATATGAGTAACTTGCATAGTTCATAAAATCTAAAGCCAAAAAATTAGCACAAGAAGTAGAAGGCATGAAAATATTGCAACTCAGTTTGCACATATAAGTGAAGCTCTTACTCATTTCAAAAGATTGACAATGTTCATCATTAAACCATCCCAACATTGGTGAATAAACCTTACTTGCATCAAATTTACATGCTACAACATGCTTAAATAAGCAAACATGCAATAAGTCATTCAACACAGAATCATCACCAAGATTAGAGGTCATATCAAAATGATTAAACATTGGTTCTTTTGCATCAATAGTTAATTCAATGGGTGCACTCAAAATTGTTGGTATTTTAGTTGTTTGATCACATGGCAAAGTCAAATTATCAACGTAGTCCTCTAAAATAGGTGGTGTGATCAAAGTAGTGGGTAGCTCATCAGATGGTGCATTCAAATTGACAAGGCATTCATCATTCTCATGTAGAGATGGAAGATCAGTGATGAAGACATGACTACCTTGGATATGACCAAAAATATTGCATATATGCATATTTGTCAGGTGATTTCTAGTGCAAACTATTCAATAATCTATTTATGTTATCCAGAACAAAAATACTTCACACACTTTTGTGTTTTGTCTAATTGCAGGTGTATGGGACATTTGTACAATCCACATATGAAGATAAGGAAGAAAGAGATGTTTATTTGCTGTCCAAAAAGTTCTCTCACATCACTTTTGGCCCAAGAGAAGATAGAGTCCAAGTCTCTCACGTTCTGGATTCAGATTCGGACTGCACAGACACACCTGACTCAAAATGGACACAAGTTTTTCATACGGACTCCGAATTGGGTGATTCTTTTTTTGTTGGAAACTAGATTTCGTGCACTTTCCAACCCAATTGGAATCACCTTCAAATTCGTCCGGAGCGTTGAGTTGTGGACAAAATAATCTGATGCTGCAGTAGAATCCGAGTCAAACTACAAGTCCAAAGGTGTTACATCACCTCCACTTGGGCCCATTGGCCTTGCACGACCTAGATTTAGTTTTAGGCTGCCTTGGGACGTCCTCCCACCTCCTTGGCCTCCACCCCTTGCTTCTATATAAGTAGATCCATCTAGTAGCTTTTCCTTGGGATTTGTTTAGTTAAAAGTTAGCCATTGCAACTTCGTGTACTTCGTTTGTGTCCAACGACCAGACCAAGACCACTTCCGGATCCCCACCATTATCAATACCTCACATATATTTGCAATATTCAGATTGCTTTATCATATTCTTGCTCGTTCTTTGATTGCTTGCAGGAATAGACCTTCGTGGTCAGGCTGACCGTGCTTCCGACAGCGTCAGTAACCTCAGGAGATTGGTTTAGCGATTGCTAAGGCGCAACGTCGTGCACGTTTGTAGTCAGATCATCAAAGTCGTCTCCACCAAATCGATAGTTATCATCTCATCGAAAGATCGGGACACCCTCGCCTCTATCAAGTGGTATCAGTTTTCAGGTTGCTCGGTGAGAATTTCCAGTTTTCCTAGATTAGATTTATTTTCTTACCTATTGTCCAAGAAAAAGCCACAAAAAAGAGTTAGATTTATTCATCCTTGGTCCAAGCCAGTCTGAGCCTTTGCAATTTTCTATTCATTGCTTGCATAGTTGAATTATCGGTTGCATCGTCGTGTTAGTTGCTGGTCTTAGTGTCTAGTTCTTTTAGAGTTTCGAGTTCTGTTCACATTAGTCACACCGCCGCTGCATCATTATCCCTTCCGCTATCCACCATCCCATCCATTAATTTTCACCACGTGCTACGCACCATTCATTGTCATAATAATAGTTGAGATCGTTCACATCTTCACTTGATCCAATCTGCATCTTATCTAGTTTGTTTTGGAAAGAGGGAGAAAAAAAAGAGAGAAAAAAAAGAGAGAGAAAAAAGGAAAAAAAAGTCAGAGAAAAAAAAAGGAGAGAAAGAAAAAAAAAGTGCGAGGAAAAAAAGAGAGAAGAAAAAAAAATCGGCACAAACTTTTTCAGAGGAAAGTTGGAGACAAAGTTGTTGATATATCCTGCTTGGCTGTTGTTTCACCTCATTATCTTCACTGCTGTTGTGATCTTCACTTATATCTTGCTGTCAAGAGCTACTTAGTATCCTTCATTGATGCTAGTTGTGCTACGCCGTGACCTCATTAGTGTTCTAGGCTCGCGTCTCTAGTCCGGTCTAGCCTAGGACCAGCACAGTACCGTCGTTGAGCGTTTATTCAACATTGCATCTTTGAATTGATTATTGCTAATCTTTTGCTACCATATATAGCCAACCCAGCTTCACATATTTCTACACTGTGTATACGTACGCTCCCCTGACAATCGCTTTACTCAATATTCGGAGTTACTTGACACCGCTGGTTGCCGATCACCGCCTGCTGCATGGTAAGAACTTGTAAGACATTGATATTTGCTTTACTGTGAGCGTTTTACCACCACATCCTAGTAGTTATAGGAACATTATTTTTGGGTTTTGTTTCTTGTTCTACTAATCATGACAGGATCCAGAGTCAATTCATGGGCTTTGTCGATCGCGGGAGACGTGCCACCACCTTTGCAAATACCACAACCGTCACGAGAGGTGCACAAACATCCAAATGCACATGATCAGGTTAATGTATCTATACCACCATTTAATGGCCGTTTTAAACCTGCTTTATATATTGAATGGGAGTTCGACATAAAAAATATATTTGCTTCCCATAATTTCGATGAACATCAAAAGGTTAAGGTTGCGGTTGGTTCTTTCACTGGTTATGCTTTGGTTTGGTGGAGTGAATATTGTCGGTTACACCCTGATTATATACCTACTACTTGGGATGATTTGAAACTTGCCATGCGACATACTTTCGTCCCTGCTTATTATACTCGTGACATGATTAAGAAGTTGCAACACTTAAAACAAGGTAGTGAAACTGTAACAAAATATTATGATGATTTACAAACTACCTTGTTGCATTCCTCTTTAGAAGAAAGTGAAGATGATTTTAGGGATAGATTTTGGGGAGGATTAAACCGTGATATTCAAGAGATACTAATTCATGAAGAGTGTTATCCTATGGACCATTTGTTTCATCTTGCTTGCAAAGCTGAACAGGAAATAAAACGACGTGTTGGCCACGAGGAGAACAAGCGCACGGTGCACATTCCAAGAGTTGATATGATTGTTCCTTCAACTACTAGGCATACTATGACAACCACAACCGTTGTTGTCAGGACTACATCACCTCCACCATGTGACACATCGTGATAGAGGCAAAGGTGTCCCGTCTTTCGATGAGATGGTGGATTTCGCTTTGGTGGAAGCCGACTTTGACGATCCGACTACGAACGTGCGAGGACGTCGCGCCTTAGCAATCGCTAAACCAACTCCGAGAGGTTATTGACCACGCCGGAGCACGATCAACCTGACCACGAAGGTCTGTTTCCTGCGAGCAAACGAAGAACAAGCAAGAAACTAAGATTGCAATCTGGATATTGCGAATATAAGATGAAAGCTTTATTGATCAAGGTGGGGTTCTGTGACGCCTTTGTCTGGTCGTTGAACACAAACGAAGTACGCGAAGTTGCAGCTATGGCGAACTTTTAATCTAAACAAAACCCAAAGTCTAAACGATGCCCTAAGGGCTGTATATATGGAGGAAGAGGGGGGGAATTTCGTGGCCCTTGGGGGAGGGGTCCGAAATCAACCCTATCTCTTGTTTCCCCACACATACGGACTCTAAAAATAGCCTATACTTATGTATTTCGAAATTACATGGGCCTGGCCCAATAATAAGGTGACGCAGCACCTAAAATAGCCTCGGGACGAAATTTATGAAGTGGCGTCTTGTATATTTCGTCCAAGGCTTCATGCACCCATTATGGTGGCTTCAAAGTCCTGAAATCATCACTTGTAACTCCGTTCTTGTTTCCCTTGCGCATGCCATCATCTCCATGCTTGTTCTTGCTCCAATGTTCATCCTTCTCCAAGCTAGGCCCTTCATTTGTAAGCAAAACAAATGTATCCAATTTAGGCAGCATCATATTCTCATGAACATTAGAATCATTACCAAGAAACGAAAGTACCTGGTAATTTAGTTGGCGTGCACGAGCTCTAGTAATTGGTCCAGTATGTATAGCAGCAGGGGCTGTGGGTGTAACAATTGTATTGATGTCCTCATCATCCTCCCCTTCTTGAAATGAAGTCGTCCTCGACGGAAGTTCATCTTCCTCACCCAAATAAGTCTTCAAATCTGCAATGTTAAAAGTGGGACTAACCCCAAAATTTGCAGGCAGCTCAAGTTTATATGCATTATCATTTATTTTCTCTAACACCTTAAAGGGACCATCAGCACGTGGCATTAACTTTGATTTGCGCAAATCAGGAAATCTATCCTTACGCAAATGTAACCAAACAAGATCTCCAGGTGCAAACACAACATGTTTTCTACCCTTATCTCCAGCAAGTTTATATTTAGCATTCATGCGCTCAATGTTTTCCTTAGTTAACTCATGCATTTTTAAAATCAATTCAGCACGTTGTTTAGCATCAAAATTAACCTTCTCCGAAGATGGAAGAGGCAACAAATCAATAGGTGCACGAGGTAGGAAACCATAAACAACTTCAAAAGGGCACATCTTAGTAGTAGAATGCAATGAACGATTATAAGCAAATTCAATATGAGGCAAGCATTCCTCCCACATTTTCTTATTATTCTTCAAAACAGCCCTAAGCATAGTAGACAACGTTCTATTGACTACTTCAGTTTGTCCATCAGTTTGGGGGTGACAAGTAGTACTAAAAAGCAGTTTAGTCCCCAACTTAGCCCATAAACATCTCCAAAAGTGGCTAAGAAATTTAGTATCACGATCTGAAACAATAGTATTTGGCACACCATGCAAGCGAATAATTTCACGAAAGAACAAATCAGCAACATTAATAGCATCATCGCTTTTATGACATGGTATAAAGTGTGCCATTTTCGAGAATCTATCCACGACAACAAATATGCTATCCCTCCCCTTCTTTGTTCGAGGTAAACCTAAAACAAAGTCAATAGATATATCCTCCCAAGGAACACTAGGTACAGGCAAAGGCATATATAAACCATGAGGATTGAGGCGTGACTTAGCTTTTTGACATGTAGTGCAGCGAGCAATAAAACGCTCAACATCCCGTCTCATCTTTGGCCAAAAGAAATGTGTAGCAAGTACGTCCTCCGTCTTCTTCACGCCAAAGTGTCCCATTAATCCTCCTCCATGCGCCTCCTGCAACAACAAAAGACGAACGGAGCTAGCTGGAATGCATAGCTTGTTAGCACGAAACACAAATCCATCGTTAACAACAAACTTGTTCCACATTCTTCCTTCTTTACAATTATGCATTACATCTTTAAAATCAGCATCATGCACATATTGATCTTTGATGGTCTCCAAACCAAATATTTTGAAGTCAAGTTGTGAAAGCATAGTATAGCGACGAGACAAAGCATCAGCAATAACATTTTCTTGTCCCTTCTTGTGTTTAATGACATAAGGGAAAGTCTCAATGAATTCAACCCATTTAGCATGTCTACGATTCAGTTTAGCTTGACTTTTAATATGTTTCAATGATTCATGATCAGAATGTATAACAAATTCTTTGGGCCATAAATAATGTTGCCATGTTTCTAAAGTCCGAACAAGAGCATATAATTCTTTATCATAAGTAGAATAATTCAGACTAGGCCCACGCAATTTTTCAGAAAAGTATGCAACAGGTTTGCCATCTTGTAATAACACACCCCCTAATCCAATTCCACTAGCATCACATTCAAGCTCAAAAGTCTTATTAAAATCAGGAAGTTGGAGTAAAGGAGCATGTGTCAACTTATCTTTCAATACCGTGAAGGCTTCTTCCTGTGCGGTACCCCAAAGAAAAGGCACATCTTTCTTTGTAAGCTCATTGAGAGGTGCAGCAATGGTGCTGAAATCTCTCACAAAACGCCTATAGAATCCAGCGAGGCCAAGAAAACTCCTCACTTGTGTGACCGTTTTGGGCTGCGGCCAACTCCCAATGGCTTCAATCTTGGCTTTATCAACTTCAATTCCCTGTGGAGTAACAACATAGCCAAGAAAAGATACTCGGTCGGTGCAAAAGGTGCACTTCCCAAGGTTACCAAACAAACGTGCATCACGTAGAGCAATAAAAACAGCACGTAAATGTTCCAAATGTTCCTCCAAAGATCTGCTATAAATCAATATGTCATCAAAGTAAACTACCACAAATCGTCCAATGAAAGCACGTAAAACTTCGTTCATTAATCTCATGAAAGTACTAGGTGCATTAGTTAACCCAAAAGGCATGACTAACCACTCATATAATCCAAACTTAGTTTTAAATGCTGTTTTCCATTCATCTCCCAATTTCATACGAATTTGATGGTAGCCACTACGCAAATCAACTTTGGAGAATACTATAGAGCCACTCAATTCATCAAGCATATCATCTAGCCTAGGAATAGGATGACGATAACGAATAGTAATATTATTAATGCCTCTACAATCAACACACATACGTGATGTACCATCCTTTTTCGGCACTAGAATAATAGGAACAGCACAAGGACTAAGGGATTCGCGTATATAACCTTTGTCGAGAAGCTCTTGTACTTGACGCATAATCTCCTTCGTCTCCTCTGGATTGGTACGGTATGGTGCACGGTTTGGCAGTGAAGCACCGGGAATTAAGTCGATCTGATGCTCAATCCCTCGAATAGGCGGTAATCCCGGTGGCACGTCTTGTGGAAAAACGTCAGCGAACTCCTGCAAAATGTTAGTGACAGCAGGAGGCAAAGAGGAAGGCACGTCCTCGAATGAAAATAATGCCTCTTTGCACACAAAAGCATAGCAAACAGATTTGCTGAAATCTAACTCATCAATATCAGATTTGGTGGCAAATAAACATGCACTTTTCAATTTAATCTCAGAAGCAACACTAGATGGTTTATTATTAGGCTTCATTTGTTGCTCAAATTCTTTTGCCACAATCTGATTTTCACTCTTATTCTTCTCCTGTTGTGCTTTATTAGCTCTATTAATATCATCTTTCAAAATGGAATCAGGGGTCATAGGAAGCAAAGTAATATTTTTATCCTTATGAACAAGAGTATAGTGATTGTTTCTACCATGGTGTACAGAATTTTTATCAAATTGCCATGGTCTACCAAGTAATAAGGAACATGCTTGCATAGGTACCACATCACAATCAACATAATCAGCATATGTAGAGATACTAAAATGCACACGAACAGTACGTGTTACCTTAACCTTGCCGCTGTTGTTGAACCATTGGATGTAGTAAGGATGTGGATGTGGTCTTGTGGTGAGAGAAAGCTTCTTGATAGAGGCAAAGGTGTCCCGTCTTTCGATGAGATAGTGGATTTCGCTTTGGTGGAAGTCGACTTTGACGATCCGACTACGAACGTGCGAGGACGTCGCGCCTTAGCAATCGCTAAACCAACTCCGAGAGGTTATTGACCACGCCGGAGCACGATCAACCTGACCACGAGGGTCTGTTTCCTGCGAGCAAACGAAGAACAAGCAAGAAACTGAGATTGCAATCTGGATATTGCGAATATAAGATGAAAGCTTTATTGATCAAGGTGGGGTTCTGTGACGCCTTTGTCTGGTCGTTGAACACAAACGAAGTACGCGAAGTTGCAGCTATGGCGAACTTTTAATCTAAACAAAACCCAAGGAAAAAGCTACTAGATGGATCTACTTATATAGGAGCAAGGGGTGGCGGCCAAGGAGGTGGGAGGACGTCCCAAGGCAGCCTAAAACTAACCCTAGGTCGTACAAGGCTCATGGGCCCAAGTGGAGGTGATGTAACACCTTTGGACTTGTAGTTTGACTCGGATTCTGCTGCAGCATCAGATTGTTTCGTCCACAACTAAACGCTCCGGACGAATTTGAAGGTGATTCTAATTGGGTTGGAAAGTGCACGAAATCTAGTTTCCAACAAAAAAAGAATCACCCAATTCGGAGTCCGTATGAAAAACTTGTGTGCGTTTTGAGTCAGGTATGTCTGTGCAGTCCGAATCTGAATCCAAAACGTGAGAGACTTGGACTCTATCTTCTCTTGGGCCAAAAGTGACGTGAGAGAACTTTTTGGACAGCAAATAAACATCTCTTTCTTCCTTATCTTCATATGTGGATTGTACAAATGTCCCATACACCTGCAATTAGACAAAACACAAAAGTGTGTGAAGTATTTTTGTTCTGGATAACATAAATAGATTATTGAATAGTTTGCACTAGAAATCACCTGACAAATATGCATATATGCAATATTTTTGGTCATATCCAAGGTAGTCATGTCCTCATCATCCTCCCCTTCTTGAAAATAAAGCCGTCCTCGGCGTTGCTTAATCTGAAATGTGGCTAACAAAAGAGACAAGGTGTACATGTTGTATATGTATATGTCATACATTTTTACTTCCCTTGATTTTTGCATATATGACACATGAATAGATGAGTAACTTGCATAGTTCATAAAATCTAAAGCCAAAAAATTAGCACAAGAAGTAGAAGGCATGAAAATATTGCAACTCAGTTTGCACATATAAGTGAAGCTCTTATTCATTTCAAAAGATTGACAATGTTCATCATTAAACCATCCCAACATTGGTGAATAAACCTTACTTGCATCAAATTTACATGCTACAACATGCTTAAATAAGCAAACATGCAATAAGTCATTCAACACAGAATCATCACCAAGATTAGAGGTCATATCAAAATGATTAAACATTGGTTCTTTTGCATCAATAGTTAATTCAATGGGTGCACTCAAAATTGTTGGTATTTCAGTTGTTTGATCACATGGGAAAGTCAAATTATCAACGTGGTCCTCTAAAATAGGTGGTGTGATCAAAGTAGTGGGTAGCTCATCAGATGGTGCATTCAAATTGACAAGGCATTCATCATTCTCATGTAGAGATGGAAGATCAGTACCTTTGTCATTACCTCTTATGATCAACTCAGATGATGTAGCCACTCTCGGGGGCGATGTGTCACATGGTGGAGGTGATGTAGTCCTGACAACAACGGATGTGGTTGTCATAGTATGCCTAGTAGTTGAAGGAACAATCATATCAACTCTTGGAATGTGCACCGTGCGCTTGTTCTCCTCGTGGCCAACACGTCGTTTTATTTCCTGTTCAGCTTTGCAAGCAAGATGATAGAGGCGGGGGTGTCCCGATCTTTCGATGAGATGATAACTATCGATTTGGTGGAGACGACTTTGACGATCCGACTACAAACGTGCACGACGTTGCGCCTTAGCAATCGCTAAACCAATCTCCTGAGGTTACTGACGATGCCGGAAGCACGGTCAGCCTGACCACGAAGGTCTATTCCTGCAAGCAATCGAAGAACGAGCAAGAATATGATAAAGCAATCTGAATATTGCAAATATATATAAGGTATTGATAATGGTGGGGATCCGTAAGCGGTCTTGGTCTGGTCGTTGGACACAAACGAAGTACACGAAGTTGCAATGGCTAACTTTTAACTAAACAAATCCCAAGGAAAAGCTACTAGATGGATCTACTTATATAGGAGCAAGGGGTGGCGGCCAAGGAGGTGGGAGGACGTCCCAAGGCAGCCTAAAACTAAATCTAGGTCGTACAAGGCCAATGGGCCCAAGTGGAGGTGATGTAACACCTTTGGACTTGTAGTTTGACTCGGATTCTGCTGCAGCATCAGATTGTTTCGTCCACAACTCAACGCTCCGGACGAATTTGAAGGTGATTCCAATTGGGTTGGAAAGTTCACGAAATCTAGTTTCCAACAAAAAAAAGAATCACCCAATTCGGAGTCCGTATGAAAAACTTGTGTGCGTTTTGAGTCAGGTGTGTCTGTGCAGTCCGAATCTGAATCCAGAACGTGAGAGACTTGGACTCTATCTTCTCTTGGGCCAAAAGTGACGTGAGAGAACTTTTTGGACAGCAAATAAACATCTCTTTCTTCCTTATCTTCATATGTGGATTGTACAAATGTCCCATACACCTGCAATTAGACAAAACACAAAAGTGTGTGAAGTATTTTTGTTCTGGATAACATAAATAGATTATTGAATAGTTTGCACTAGAAATCACCTGACAAATATGCATATATGCAATATTTTTGGTCATATCCAAGGTAGTCATGTCTTCATCATCCTCCCCTTCTTGAAAATAAAGCCGTCCTCGGCGTTGGTTAATCTGAAATGTGGCTAACAAAAGAGACAAGGTGTACATGTTGTATATGTATATGTCATCCATTTTTACTTCCCTTGATTTTTGCATATATGACACATGAATAGATGAGTAACTTGCATAGTTCATAAAATCTAAAGCCAAAAAATTAGCACAAGAAGTAGAAGGCATGAAAATATTGCAACTCAGTTTGCACATATAAGTGAAGCTCTTATTCATTTCAAAAGATTGACAATGTTCATCATTAAACCATCCCAACATTGGTGAATAAACCTTACTTGCATCAAATTTACATGCTACAACATGCTTAAATAAGCAAACATGCAATAAGTCATTCAACACAGAATCATCACCAAGATTAGAGGTCATATCAAAATGATTAAACATTGGTTCTTTTGCATCAATAGTTAATTAAATGGGTGCACTCAAAATTGTTGGTATTTCAGTTGTTTGATCACATGGCAAAGTCAAATTATCAACGTAGTCCTCTAAAATAGGTGGTGTGATCAAAGTAGTGGGTAGCTCATCAGATGGTGCATTCAAATTGACAAGGCATTCATCATTCTCATGTAGAGATGGAAGATCAGTACCTTTGTCATTACCTCTTATGATCAACTCAGATGATGTAGCCACTCTTGGGGTGATAGAGGCGAGGGTCCCGATCTTTCGATGAGATGGTGGATTTCGCTTTGGTGGAAGTCGACTTTGACGATCCGACTACGAACGTGCGAGGACGTCGCGCCTTAGCAATCGCTAAACCAACTCCGAGAGGTTATTGACCACGCCGGAGCACGATCAACCTGACCACGAGGGTCTGTTTCCTGCGAGCAAACGAAGAACAAGCAAGAAACTAAGATTGCAATCTGGATATTGCGAATATAAGATGAAAGCTTTATTGATCAAGGTGGGGTTCTGTGACGCCTTTGTCTGGTCGTTGAACACAAACGAAGTACGCGAAGTTGCAGCTATGGCGAACTTTTAATCTAAACAAAACCCAAAGTCTAAACGATGCCCTAAGGGCTGTATATATAGAGGAAGAGGGGGGGAATTTCGTGGCCCTTGGTGGAGGGGTCCGAAATCAACCCTATCTCTTGTTTCCCCACACATACGGACTCTAAAAATAGCCTATACTTATGTATTTCGAAATTACATGGGCCTGGCCCAATAATAAGGTGACGCAGCACCTAAAATAGCCTCGGGACGAAATTTATGAAGTGGCGTCTTGTATATTTCGTCCAAGGCTTCATGCACCCATTATGGTGGCTTCAAAGTCCTGAAATCATCACTTGTAACTCCGTTCTTCTTTCCCTTGCGCATGCCATCATCTCCATGCTTGTTCTTGCTCCAATGTTCATCCTTCTCCAAGCTAGGCCCTTCATTTGTAAGCAAAACAAATGTATCCAATTTAGGCAGCATCATATTCTCATGAACATTAGAATCATTACCAAGAAACGAAAGTACCTGGTAATTTAGTTGGCGTGCACGAGCTCTAGTAATTGGTCCAGTATGTATAGCAGCAGGGGCTGTGGGTGTAACAATTGTATTGATGTCCTCATCACATCGCCCCCGAGAGTGGCTACATCATCTGAGTTGATCATAAGAGGTAATGACAAAGGTACTGATCTTCCATCTCTACATGAGAATGATGAATGCCTTGTCAATTTGAATGCACCATCTGATGAGCTACCCTCTACTTTGATCACACCACCTATTTTAGAGGACTACGTTGATAATTTGACTTTGCCATGTGATCAAACAACTGAAATACCAACAATTTTGAGTGCACCCATTGAATTAACTATTGATGCAAAAGAACCAATGTTTAATCATTTTGATATGACCTCTAATCTTGGTGATGATTCTGTGTTGAATGACTTATTGCATGTTTGCTTATTTAAGCATGTTGTAGCATGTAAATTTGATGCAAGTAAGGTTTATTCACCAATGTTGGGATGGTTTAATGATGAACATTGTCAATCTTTTGAAATGAATAAGAGCTTCACTTATATGTGCAAACTGAGTTGCAATATTTTCATGCCTTCTACTTCTTGTGCTAATTTTTTGGCTTTAGATTTTATGAACTATGCAAGTTACTCATCTATTCATGTGTCATATATGCAAAAATCAAGGGAAGTAAAAATGGATGACATATACATATACAACATGTACACCTTGTCTCTTTTGTTAGCCACATTTCAGATTAACCAACGCCGAGGACGGCTTTATTTTCAAGAAGGGGAGGATGATGAAGACATGACTACCTTGGATATGACCAAAAATATTGCATATATGCATATTTGTCAGGTGATTTCTAGTGCAAACTATTCAATAATCTATTTATGTTATCCAGAACAAAAATACTTCACACACTTTTGTGTTTTGTCTAATTGCAGGTGTATGGGACATTTGTACAATCCACATATGAAGATAAGGAAGAAAGAGATGTTTATTTGCTGTCCAAAAAGTTCTCTCACGTCACTTTTGGCCCAAGAGAAGATAGAGTCCAAGTCTCTCACGTTCTGGATTCAGATTCGGACTGCACAGACACACCTGACTCAAAACGCACACAAGTTTTTCATACGGACTCCGAATTGGGTGATTCTTTTTTTGTTGGAAACTAGATTTCGCGCACTTTCCAACCCAATTGGAATCACCTTCAAATTCGTACCGAGCGTTGAGTTGTGGACGAAACAATCTGATGCTGCAGCAGAATCCGAGTCAAACTACAAGTCCAAAGGTGTTACATCACCTCCACTTGGGCCCATTGGCCTTGTACGACCTAGATTTAGTTTTAGGCTGTCTTGGGACGTCCTCCCACCTCCTTGGCCTCCACCCCTTGCTCCTATATAAGTAGATCCATCTAGTAGCTTTTCCTTGGGATTTGTTTAGTTAAAAGTTAGCCATTGCAACTTCGTGTACTTCGTTCTTCCTTCTCCAAGCTAGGCCCTTCATTTGTAAGCAAAACAAATGTATCCAATTTAGGCAGCATCATATTCTCATGAACATTAAAATCATTACCAAGAAACGAAAGTACCTGGTAATTTAGTTGGCGTGCACGAGCTCTAGTAATTGGTCCAGTATGTATAGCAGCAGGGGTTGTGGGTGTAACAATTGTATTGATGTCCTCATCACAATTTGTTCCATACCAAGGGAGTTGTGAAGGAACGTTCTGTGTGCGTCATCATAGACGGAGGGAGCTGCAGCAACTTGGATAGCATGGAGATGGTGGAGAAGCTTTCTCTCACCACAAGACCACATCCACATCCTTACAACATCCAATGGTTCAACAACAGCGGCAAGGTTAAGGTAACACGTACTGTTCGTGTGCATTTTAGTATCTCTACATATGCTGATTATGTTGATTGTGATGTGGTACCTATGCAAGCATGTTCCTTATTACTTGGTAGACCATGGCAATTTGATAAAAATTCTATACATCATGGTAGAAACAATCACTATACTCTTGTTCATAAGGATAAAAATATTACTTTGCTTCCTATGACTCCTGATTCCATTTTGAAAGATGATATTAATAGAGCTAATAAAGCAAAACAGGAGAAGAATAAGAGTGAAAATCAGATTGTGGCAAAAGAATTTGAGCAACAAATGAAGCCTAATAATAAACCATCTAGTGTTGCTTCTGAAATTAAATTGAAAAGTGCATGTTTATTTGCCACCAAATCTAATATTGATGAGCTAGATTTCAGCAAATCTGTTTGCTATGCTTTTGTGTGCAAAGAGGCATTATTTTCATTCGAGGACATGCCTTCCTCTTTGCCTCCTGCTGTCACTAACATTTTGCAGGAGTTCGCTGACGTCTTTCCACAAGACGTGCCACCGGGATTACCGCCTATTCGAAGGATTGAGCATCAGATTGACTTAATTCCCGGTGCTTCACTGCCAAACCGTGCACCATACCGTACCAATCCAGAGGAGACGAATGAGATTATGCGTCAAGTACAAGAGCTTCTCGACAAAGGTTATATACGCGAATCCCTTAGTCCTTGTGCTGTTCCTATTATTCTAGTGCCGAAAAAGGATGGTACATCACGTATGTGTGTTGATTGTAGAGGCATTAATAATATTACTATTTGTTATCGTCATCCTATTCCTAGGCTAGATGATATGCTTGATGAATTGAGTGGCTCTACAATATTCTCCAAAGTTGATTTGCGTAGTGGATACCATCAAATTCGTATGAAATTGGGAGATGAATGGAAAACAGCATTTAAAACTAAGTTTGGATTATATGAGTGGTTAGTCATGCCTTTTGGGTTAACTAATGCACCTAGTACTTTCATGAGATTAATGAACGAAGTTTTATGTGCTTTCATTGGACGATTTGTGGTAGTTTACTTTGATGACATATTGATTTATAGCAGATCTTTGGAAGAACATTTGGAACATTTACGTGCTGTTTTTATTGCTCTACGTGATGCACGTTTGTTTGGTAACCTTGGGAAGTGCACCTTTTGCACCGACCGAGTATCTTTTCTTGGCTATGTTATTACTCCACAGGGAATTGAAGTTGATAAAGCCAAGATTGAAACTATTGAGAGTTGGCCGCAGCCCAAAACGGTCACACAAGTGAGGAGTTTTCTTGGCCTCGCTGGATTCTATAGGCGTTTTTTGAGAGATTTCAGCACCATTGCTGCACCTCTCAATGAGCTTACAAAGAAAGATGTGTCTTTTCTTTGGGGTACCGCACAGGAAGAAGCCTTCTCGGTATTGAAAGATAAGTTGACACATGCTCCTTTACTCCAACTTCCTGATTTTAATAAGACTTTTGAGCTTGAATGTGATGCTAAACAATGTGCTGAATTGATTTTAAAAATGCATGAGTTAACTAAGGAAAACATTGAGCGTATGAATGCTAAATATAAACTTGCTGGAGATAAGGGTAGAAAACATGTTGTGTTTGCACCTGGAGATCTTGTTTGGTTACATTTGCGTAAGGATAGATTTCCTGATTTGCGCAAATCAAAGCTAATGCCACGTGCTGATGGTCCCTTTAAGGTGTTAGAGAAAATAAATGATGATGCATATAAACTTGAGCTGCCTGTAGATTTTGGGGTTAGTCCCACTTTTAACATTGCAGATTTGAAGCCTTATTTGGGTGAGGAAGATGAGCTTCCGTCGAGGACGACTTCATTTCAAGAAGGGGAGGATGATGAGGACATCAATACCATTGTTACACCCACAACCCCTACTGCTACATATACGGGACCAATTACTAGAGCTCGCGCACGCCAATTAAATTATCAGGTACTTTCGTTTCTTGGTAATGATTCTAATGTTCATGAGAATATGATGCTGCCTAAATTGGATACATTTGTTTTGCTTACAAATGAAGGGCCTAGCTTGGAGAAGGATGAACATTGGAGCAAGAACAAGCATGGAGATGATGCTATGTGCAAGGGGAACAAGAACGGAGTTACAAGTGATGATTTTAGGACTTTGAAGCCACCATAATGGGTGCATGAAGCCTTGGACGAAATATACAAGATGCCACTTCATAAATTTCGTCCCGAGGCTATTATAGGTGCTGCGTCACCTTTTTATTGGGCCAGTCCCATGTAATTTCGAAATACATAAGTATAGGCTATTATTTAGAGTCCGTATGTGTGGGGAAACCAGAGATAGGGTTGATTTCGGACCCCTGCACCAAGGGCCACGAAATTCCCCCCTCTTCCTCCATATATACAGCCCTTAGGGCATCGTTTAGACTTTGGGTTTTGTTTAGATTAAAAGTTCGCCATAGCTGCAACTTCGCGTACTTCGTTTGTGTTCAACGACTAGACAAAGGCGTCATAGAACCCCACCTCGATCAATTAAGCTTTCATCTTATATTCGCAATATCCAGATTGCAATCTCAGTTTCTTGCTTGTTCTTCATTTGCTCGCAGGAAACAGACCCTCATGGTCAGGTTGATCGTGCTCCGGCGTGGTCAATAACCTCTCGGAGTTGGTTTAGCGATTGCTAAGGCGCGACGTCCTCACACGTTCGTAGTCAGATCGTCAAAGTCGACTGCCACCAAAGCGATATCCATCATCTCATCGAAAGACGGGACAACTTTGCCTCTATCAAGTGGTATCAGATTTCCAGTTTGCTCGGTGAGATTTTGCAGTTTTTCGTAGTTTAGATCGAGTCTGTTCTTCATACCTATAGTCCACGAAAAAGCCACAAAAAAATTAGGGTTAGTTCATCATATCCGAACCAATCTGAGCCTTTGCATAATCTTTTTAGGGTTTTGCTTTGTTGAATTTGCGGTTGCATCGTTGTGTCTAGTTGCTGGTCTTAGAGTCTAGTCTTTTAGAGTTTCAGTTCTGGTCATAAGTTGTCACGCCGCCGCCGCACCATCATCATCACCCCTGCCATCTACCACCACCGCTTATCCGCCACCGCTTCGAATCCGTATCCATATACCACCACAGCTGTCATATACCACCACCGCTGCCATCTACCACCATATATCCACCACCAATCCGAGTTCTTGTCATATTAGGTTTGTTTTCGAGATCCATCTAGATTCCGATTCGTGTTTCCTTGCCGGAGTAGGTTTCGGAAAAAAAAAGAGTCCGGAAACCAAGCTCCGTTTAGGCCCAAAATTTTTCGAAAACGCATTTTTCGAAAAAAATTCTGGCTATCCTATTTTTAGGTGTTTCTGAGTGTTTTCAGACAGGTGCCATTATAGGAAGTTTTTTTTGACCCGTTTCGAGTTTTTGGGTCCGGGCAGTAAAAAAAAGAAAATTGGTCGAAAAAATTTCGTGCCCATCCTGTCAGTTTGAGCTAGGAAGAGTTTTGAGACACTCGCCATTATAGTGATTTTTCGCAAAAAAAAAAGCAGCACAAAAAAAAAGAGCGAAAAAAAATTCCAGAGTGTGCTTTTCCCTTGTTTACGTGCCGCGCCTTGATTTTGTTGGTGTTCTAGGCTCGCATCTCTAGCACAGTCTAGCCTAGGACCAGCACAGTACCGTCGTTAAGCGTTTATCCAACTTTGCATCTCTGAATTGATCATTGCTGACCCTTTTTGCTACCATATTATAAGCCTTCCCAGCTCCACATACATCTACGTCGTGCGTTTGACTCTCCCTGGTAATCGCTCTATCCAAGCTTTGAGAGTTTTTGACTACAACGGTTGCCGATCACCGCCTGCTGCTGGGTAAGAACTGGTAAGAATTTGAGATTTGCTTGATGGATTTGTGACACCCACCACCACCTCTTGTTAGTAGTCTGTAGGATCATATTCTTGTGTGTTTCTATTGCTGCTAACCATGCCAGGATCACAAGCCGACGAGACTGACTGGGAGAACATGACGAATAAGGATTTGCATGATAAATTTCAGCAAATGATGAGTGGACAGGTGCAAGACGTGCTAAACAGATTTGAAGAGGCCATGGAGAAGATAGATGGCATGGAGAAGACGTTCGAAACAAAGCTCGATAACAAGTTTAATGAATTGCTCGCGCATCTTCCACCACCACCACCCGCTGCACCTAACGCACCTCTCCAACAACAATAACAACGACTACCTCCACATCGCGAAATAGACCTCCGCCGAGCGAGCCGTGTTCCTCTTGCGTTTGGCCAAACTGTTGGTGCTGCTGTTGATACTTCTGTGGCTCCTGCTGCTGATGCGGAGGAGGATGATTATGTGGGAGATTACGAGGATGAGGTTGCTCAAAATCAGAACTACGTGCAACCACCAGCACCACCACCAGCAGGTCGACCTCAGGTATATATTCGTAATGGTAGGCCTGCACCACCACCTCAGGTACGAGATGATGTCCATATTCCTAAACTGAAATTGAATATTCCACCATTTGAGGGTAGATATGTTCCTCATATATATCTTACTTGGGAGTTAGAAACTGAACAACGTTTTACATGTTTACAATATCCCGAGGAGAGACAGGTTGCTGCTGCTGTTTGTGCTTTCACTAGTTTTGCATGTGTCTGGTGGTCTGAACATTGTAGATTATATCCTATTCCAACTACTTGGGCTGCTTTGAAAACTGCTATGCGTACGCGTTGGGTTCCACCATATTATCAACGTGAATTGCTTCAAAATTGCAGCGTTTAAGACAAGGAAAAAATTCTGTAGAAGAATATTATCTGGAATTACAAACTGGCATGATTCGATGTGGTATTGTTGAAGAGAATGAAGCTATGCTTGCACGTTTTCTGGGTGGATTAAATAGAGAGATTCAGACCGTTCTAGACTATAAGGAGTATACTAATATCACTCGTTTATTCCATCTTGCTTGTAAAGCTGAACGTGAAGTGCAGGATCGACAAGCATTGGCGCGAACTAACTTTTCTGCAGGCCGACCTTCATCATGGACACCGCGTGCATCTTCTACTTCAACTGCACCAGCACCTTAATCAGGTGCCTCCTACAGCCGTGATACAAGAAAACAGGAACAACCACCATTATCTGCCAAGAGCGCACCTGCCGGGCCTGCACAGAGTTCTTCTTCTTCCAGGGCGTCAACAGGGCACACAAGTGATATTATTTGTCGTCGTTGTAAGGGAGGAGGTCATTATGCGAGAGAATGCAAATCTCCGCGTGTGATGATTGCTACCGAGGGTGGTGGATATGAGTCCGCTAGTGACTATGATGAGGAGACATTGGCTCTTATTACACGTGAAGAACATGGTGGAGATGATTCTGATCATGAGACGCAATACATGGCTCCTGAAGACGCTGACAGGTATGAATGTTTAGTTGCTCAACGTGTTTTGAGTGTGCAGGTCACACAAGCTGAGCAAAATCAGAGGCACAATTTGTTCCATACCAAGGGAGTTGTGAAGGAACGTTCTGTGCGTGTCATAATAGACGAAGGGAGCTGCAACAACTTGGCTAGCATGGAGATGGTGGAGAAGCTTTCTCTCACCACAAGACCACATCCACATCCTTACTACATCCAATGGTTCAACAACAGCGGCAAGGTTAAGGTAACATGTACTGTTCGTGTGCATTTTAGTATCTCTACATATGCTGATTATGTTGATTGTGATGTGGTACCTATGCAAGCATGTTCCTTATTACTTGGTAGACCATGGCAATTTGATAAAAATTCTGTACACCATGGTAGAAACAATCACTATACTCTTGTTCATAAGGATAAAAATATTACTTTGCTTCCTATGACTCCTGATTCCATTTTGAAAGATGATATTAATAGAGCTAATAAAGCAAAACAGGAGAAGAATAAGAGTGAAAATCAGATTGTGGCAAAAGAATTTGAGCAACAAATGAAGCCTAATAATAAACCATCTAGTGTTGCTTCTGAAATTAAATTGAAAAGTGCATGTTTATTTGCCACCAAATCTGATATTGATGAGCTAGATTTCAGCAAATCTGTTTGCTATGCTTTTGTGTGCAAAGAGGCATTATTTTCATTCGAGGACATGCCTTCCTCTTTGCCTCCTGCTATCACTAACATTTTGCAGGAGTTCGCCGACGTTTTTCCACAAGACGTGCCACCGGGATTACCGCCTATTCGAGGGATTGAGCATCAGATTGACTTAATTCCCGGTGCTTCACTGCCAAACCGTACACCATACCGTACCAATCTAGAGGAGACGAAGGAGATTATGCGTCAAGTACAAGAGCTTCTCGACAAAGGTTATATACGCGAATCCCTTAGTCCTTGTGCTGTTCCTATTATTCTAGTGCCGAAAAAGGAGGGTACATCACATATGTGTGTTGATTGTAGAGGCATTAATAATATTACTATTCGTTATTGTCATCCTATTCCTAGGCTAGATGATATGCTTGATGAATTGAGTGGCTCTACAATATTCTCCAAAGTTGATTTGCGTAGTGGCTACCATCAAATTCGTATGAAATTGGGAGATGAATGGAAAACAGCATTTAAAACTAAGTTTGGATTATATGAGTGGTTAGTCATGCCTTTTGGGTTAACTAATGCACCTAGTACTTTCATGAGATTAATGAACGAAGTTTTACGTGCTTTCATTGGACGATTTGTGGTAGTTTACTTTGATGACATATTGATTTATAGCAGATCTTTGGAAGAACATTTGGAACATTTACGTGCTGTTTTTATTGCTCTACGTGATGCATGTTTGTTTGGTAACCTTGGGAAGTGCACCTATTGCACCGACCGAGTATCTTTTCTTGGCTATGTTGTTACTCCACAGGGAATTGAAGTTGATAAAGCCAAGATTGAAGCTATTGAGAGTTGGCCGCAGCCCAAAACGGTCACACAAGTGAGGAGTTTTCTTGGCCTCGCTGGATTCTATAGGCGTTTTGTGAGAGATTTCAGCACCATTGCTGCACCTCTCAATGAGCTTACAAAGAAATATGTGCCTTTTCTTTGGGGTACCGCACAGGAAGAAGCCTTCACGGTATTGAAAGATAAGTTGACACATGCTCCTTTACTCCAACTTCCTGATTTTAATAAGACTTTTGAGCTTGAATGTGATGCTAGTGGAATTGGATTAGGAGGTGTGTTATTACAAGATGGCAAACCTGTTGCATACTTTTCTGAAAAATTGAGTGGGCCTAGTCTGAATTATTCTACTTATGATAAAGAATTATATGCTCTTGTTCGGACTTTAGAAACATGGCAACATTATTTATGGCCCAAAGAATTTGTTATACATTCTGATCATGAATCTTTGAAACATATTAAAAGTCAAGCTAAACTGAATCGTAGACATGCTAAATGGGTTGAATTCATTGAGACTTTCCCTTATGTAATTAAACACAAGAAGGGAAAAGAAAATGTTATTGCTGATGCATTGTCTCGTCGCTATACTATGCTTTCACAACTTGACTTCAAAATATTTGGTTTGGAGACCATCAAAGATCAATATGTGCATGATGCTGATTTTAAAGATGTAATGCAGAATTGTAAAGGAGGAAGAATGTGGAACAAGTTTGTTGTTAACAATGGATTTGTGTTTCGTGCTAACAAGCTATGCATTCCAGCTAGCTCCGTTCGTCTTTTGTTGTTGCAGGAGGCGCATGGAGGAGGATTAATGGGACACTTTGGCATGAAGAAGACGAAGGACGTACTTGCTACACATTTCTTTTGGCCAAAGATGAGACGGGATGTTGAGCGTTTTATTGCTCGATGCACTACATGTCAAAAAGCTAAGTCACGACTCAATCCTCATGGTTTATATATGCCTTTGCCTGTACCTAGTGTTCCTTGGGAGGATATATCTATGGACTTTGTTTTAGGTTTACCTCGAACAAAGAAGGGGAGGGATAGCATATTTGTTGTCGTGGATAGATTCTCGAAAATGGCACACTTTATACCATGTCATAAAAGCGATGATGCTATTAATGTTGCTGATTTGTTCTTTCGTGAAATTATTCGCTTGCATGGTGTGCCAAATACTATTGTTTCAGATCATGATACTAAATTTCTTAGCCACTTTTGGAGATGTTTATGGGCTAAGTTGGGGACTAAACTGCTTTTTAGTACTACTTGTCACCCCCAAACTGATGGACAAACTGAAGTAGTCAATAGAACGTTGTCTACTATGCTTAGGGCTGTTTTGAAGAATAATAAGAAAATGTGGGAGGAATGCTTGCCTCATATTGAATTTGCTTATAATCGTTCATTGCATTCTACTACTAAGATGTGCCCTTTTGAAGTTGTGTATGGTTTCCTACCTCGTGCACCTATTGATTTGTTGCCTCTTCCATCTTCGGAGAAGGTTAATTTTGATGCTAAACAACGTGCTGAATTGATTTTAAAAATGCATGAGTTAACTAAGGAAAACATTGAGCGTATGAATGATAAATATAAACTTGCTGGAGATAAGGGTAGAAAACATGTTGTGTTTGCACCTGGAGATCTTGTTTGGTTACATTTGCGTAAGGATAGATTTCCTGATTTGCGCAAATCAAAGTTAATGCCACATGCTGATGGTCCCTTTAAGGTGTTAGAGAAAATAAATGATAATGCATATAAACTTGAGCTGCCTGCAGACTTTGGGGTTAGTCCCACTTTTAACATTGCAGATTTGAAGCCTTATTTGGGTGAGGAAGATGAACTTCGGTCGAGGACGACTTCATTTCAAGAAGGGGAGGATGATGAGGACATCAATACAATTGTTACACCCATAGCCCCTGCTGCTATACATACTGGACCAATTACTAGAGCTCGTGCACGCCAACTAAATTACCAGGTACTTTCGTTTCTTGGTAATGATTCTAATGTTCATAAGAATATGATGCTGCCTAAATTGGATACATTTGTTTTGCTTACAAATGAAGGGCCTAGCTTGGAGAAGGATGAACATTGGAGCAAGAACAAGCATGGAGATGATGGCATGCGCAAGGGGAACAAGAACGGAGTTACAAGTGATGATTTCAGGACTTTGAAGCCACCATAATAGGTGCATGAAGCCTTGGACGAAATATACAAGATGCCACTTCATAAATTTCGTCCCGAGGCTATTTTAGGTGCTGCGTCACCTTATTATTGGGCCAGGCCCATGTAATTTCGAAATACATAAGTATAGGCTATTTTTAGAGTCAGTATGTGTGGGGAAACAAGAGATAGGGTTGATTTCGGACCCCTCCACCAAGGGACACGAAATTCCCCCCTCTTCCTCCATATATACAGCCCTTAGGGCATCGTTTAGACTTTGGGTTTTGTTTAGATTAAAAGTTCGCCATAGCTGCAACTTCGCGTACTTCGTTTGTGTTCAGCGACCAAACAAAGGCGTCACAGAACCCCACCTTGATCAATAAAGCTTTCATCTTATATTCGCAATATCCAGATTGCAATCTTAGTTTCTTGCTTGTTCTTCGTTTGCTCGCAGGAAACAGACCCTCGTGGTCAGGTTGATCGTGCTCCGGCGTGGTCAATAACCTCTCGGAGTTGGTTTAGCGATTGCTAAGGTGCGACGTCCTCGCACGTTCGTAGTCGGATCGTCAAAGTCGACTGCCACCAAAGCGATATCCATCATCTCATCGAAAGACGGGACACCTTTGCCTCTATCAAGTTGTGCTACGACGTGACCTCATTAGTGTTCTAGGCTCGCGTCTCTAGTCTGGTGTAGCCTAGGACCAGCACAGTACCATCGTTGAGCGTTTATTCAACATTGCATCTCTGAATTGATTATAGCTAATCTTTTGCTACCATATATAGCCAACCCAGCTCCACATATTTCTACACCGTGTATACATACGTTCCCTTGGCAATCGCTTTACACAATCTTCAGAGTTATTTGACACTGCTGGTTGCGTGTCACCACCTGCTGCATGGTAAGAACTTGTAAGATATTGATATTTGCTTTACTGTGAGCACTTTACAACCACATCCTAGTAGTTCATAGGAACATTATTCTTGAATTTTGTTTCTTGTTTCTACTAATCATGATAGGTTCCGGAGATAGAAATTCTTGGACAACAGACACATCTTCACCATCACGAGAGTTGGGACAACACACACAAGCACATGGTCAGGTTATCTTTTTACCGTCATTTGAGGGTAGATTTAATCCTACTATTTATCTAGCTTGGGAGCTTGAAGTAGAACAAGTTTTTAGTCACCATTACTTTTCTGAACTTGAGCGAGTGCGAGCAGCCACTAGAGCATTTACTGGTTTTGCTTCTGTTTGGTGGCGTGTGCATTGTAAGAAAAACATTGATAACCAACCCACAACTTGGAAAGATTTGAAATATGTAATGAGACAACAATTTTTCCCTCCTTACTATCATCGTGAATTGTTTCGCAAATTTCAACAATTTAAACAAGGAAACAACACTGTTCATGCTTACTACCAAGAGTTCAAATCTTATATGCATCATCGTGACAGAGAAGAATCTGAGGATGATACAATTAATATATTTTTTGGTGGTTTGAACCATGATATTCAGGCAAGATTTCAGTATATTCCTCGTTGCATTACTGGTATGTATGTTCGTGCTTGTACCTTTGAGAGACAGATACAGGAGGATGCGTTGGGTGACTACAACAACTACTATTCCAGTTCATGCTCAGCATCGCCGGTTGGTTCCTCCACCGTTGCACCTAATAGAGCAGCCCCACCTCAGATTGTGAGTGTGACATCATCTCAAGTGTATGGTACATTGTCATTATCCATACCTACATAAGCTACGTCTTTGCGACAAGGTAACAGTAAAAGTATTGATGATATCACTTCACATAAGAATGATGCATGCCTAGTTAACTTGAATGCATCATGTGTTGAGTTACCTGTTGATTTGAGCACACCACCTATTGATGAGGACATCAATACCATTGTTACACCCACAGCCCCTACTGCTACATATACGGGACCAATTACTAGAGCTCGCGCACGCCAATTAAATTATCAGGTACTTTCGTTTCTTGGTAATGATTCTAATGTTCATGAGAATATGATGCTGCCTAAATTGGATACATTTGTTTTGCTTACAAATGAAGGGCCTAGCTTGGAGAAGGATGAACATTGGAGCAAGAACAAGCATGGAGATGATGCTATGCGCAAGGGGAACAAGAACGGAGTTACAAGTGATGATTTTAGGACTTTGAAGCCACCATAATGGGTGCATGAAGCCTTGGACGAAATATACAAGATGCCACTTCATAAATTTCGTCCCGAGGCTGTTATAGGTGTTGCGTCACCTTTTCATTGGGCCAGGCCCATGTAATTTCGAAATACATAAGTATGGGCTATTTTTAGAGTCCGTATGTGTGGGGAAACCAGAGATAGGGTTGATTTCAGACCCCTCCACCAAGGGCCACGAAATTCCCCCTCTCTTCCTCCATATATACAGCCCTTAGGGCACCGTTTAGACTTTGGGTTTTGTTTAGATTAAAGTTCGCCATAGCTGCAACTTCGCGTACTTCGTTTGTGTTCAACGACCAGACAAAGGCGTCACAGAACCCCACCTTGATCAATAAAGCTTTCATCTTATATTCGCAATATCCAGATTGCAATCTTAGTTTCTTGCTTGTTCTTCATTTGCTCGCAGGAAACAGACCCTCGTGGTTAGGTTGATCGTGCTCCGGCGTGGTCAATAACCTCACGGAGTTGGTTTAGCGATTGCTAAGGCGCGATGTCCTCGCACGTTCGTAGTCGGATCGTCAAAGTCGACTTCCACCAAAGCGATATGATAGAGGCGAGGGTGTCCCGATCTTTTGATGAGATGATAACTATCGATTTGGTGGAGACGACTTTGACGATCCGACTACAAACGTGCACGACGTTGCGCTTTAGCAATCGCTAAACCAACTCCGAGAGGTTACTGACGATGCTGGAAGCACGGTCAGCCTGACAACGAAGGTCTATTCCTGCAAGCAATCGAAGAACGAGCAAGAATATGATAAAGCAATCTGAATATTGCGAATATATATGAAGTATTGACAATGGTGGGGATCCGTAAGGGGTCTTGGTCTGGTCGTTGGACACAAACGAAGTACACGAAGTTGCAATGGCTAACTTTTAACTAAACAAATCCCAAGGAAAAGCTACTAGATGGATCTACTTATATAGGAGCAAGGGTGATGAGGACAGGACTACCTTGGAAATGACCAAAAATATTGCATATATGCATATTTGTCAGGTGATTTCTAGTGCAAACTATTCAATAATCTATTTATGTTATCCAGAACAAAAATACTTCACACACTTTTGTGTTTTGTCTAATTGCAGGTGTATGGGACATTTGTACAATCCACATATGAAGATAAGGAAGAAAGAGATGTTTATTTTCTGTCCAAAAAGTTCTCTCACGTCACTTTTTGCCCAAGAGAAGATAGAGTCCAAGTCTCTCACGTTCTGGATTCAGATTCGGACTGCACAGACACACCTGACTCAAAACGCACACAAGTTTTTCATACGGACTCCGAATTGGGTGATTCTTTTTTTGTTGGAAACTAGATTTCGTGCACTTTCCAACCCAATTGGAATCACCTTCAAATTCGTCCGGAGCGTTGAGTTGTGGACGAAACAATCTGATGCTGCAGCAGAATCCGAGTCAAACTACAAGTCCAAAGGTGTTACATCACCTCCACTTGGGCCCATTGGCCTTGTATGACCTAGATTTAGTTTTAGGCTGCCTTGGGACGTCCTCCCACCTCCTTGGCCGCCACCCCTTGCTCCTATATAAGTAGATCCATCTAGTAGCTTTTCGCTGGGATTTGTTTAGTTAAAAGTTAGCCATTGCAACTTCGTGTACTTCGTTTGTGTCCAACGACCAGACCAAGACCGCTTCCGGATCCCCACCATTATCAATACTTCATATATATTTGCAATATTCAGATTGCTTTATCATATTCTTGCTCGTTCTTCGATTGCTTGCAGGAATAGACCTTCATGGTCAGGCTGACCGTGCTTCCAGCATCGTCAATAACCTCAGGAGATTGGTTTAGCGATTGCTAAGGCGCAACGTCGTGCACGTTTGTAGTCGGATCGTCAGAGTCGTCTCCACCAAATCGATAGTTATCATCTCATCGAAAGATCGGGACCCTCGCCTCTATCAAGTGGTATCAGTTTTCAGGTTGCTCGGTGAGAATTTCCAGTTAGCCATTGCAACTTCGTGTACTTCGTTTGTGTCCAACGACCAGACCAAGACCGCTTCCGGATCCCCACCATTATCAATACTTCATATATATTCGCAATATTCAGATTGCTTTATCATATTCTTGCCCGTTCTTTGATTGCTTGCAGGAATAGACCTTCGTGGTCAGGTTGATCGTGCTCCAGCATGGTCAATAACCTCTCGGAGTTGGTTTAGCGATTGCTAAGGCGCAACGTCGCGCACATTTGTAGTCGGATCGTCAAAGTCGTCTCCACCAAATCGACAGTTATCATCTCATCGAAAGATCGGGACACCCCCGCCTCTATCAAGAATTTATCAGAAAATTGTCTCAAACTTTTCAAGGGGAAAGTTGGAGAGAGAGTTGTTGTATATCCTGCTTGGCAGTTGTTTTTCATCATTATCTTCACTGCCGTTGTGATCTTCACTTATATCTTGCTGTCAAGAGCTGCTTAGTATCCTTCATTGATGCTAGTTGTGCTACGCCGTGACCTCATTAGTGTTCTAGGCTCGCGTCTCTAGTCCGGTCTAGCCTAGGACCAGCACAGTACCGTCGTTGAGCGTTTATTCAACATTGCATCTTTGAATTGATTATTGCTAATCTTTTGCTACCATATATAGCCAACCCAGCTCCACATATTTCTACACCGTGTATACGTACGCTCCCCTGGCAATCGCTTTACGCAATATTCGGAGTTACTTGACACTGCTGGTTGCCGATCAACGCCTGCTGCATGGTAAGAACTTGTAAGACATTGATATTTGCTTTACTGTGAGTGTTTTACCACCACATCCTAGTAGTTATAGGAACATTATTTTTGGGTTTTGTTTCTTGTTCTACTAATCATGACAGGATCCAGAGTTAATTCATGGGCTTTGTCGATCGCGGGAGACGTGCCACCACCTTTGCAAATACCACAACCGTCACGAGAGGTGCACAAACATCCAAATGCACATGATCAGGTTAATGTATCTATACCACCATGTAATGGCCGTTTTAAACCTGCTTTATATATTGAATGGGAGTTCGACATAAAAATATATTTGCTTCCCATAATTTCGATGAACATAAAAAGGTTAAGGTTGCGGTTGGTTCTTTCACTGGTTATGCTTTGGTTTGGTGGAGTGAATATTGTCGGTTACACCCTGATTATATATCTACTACTTGGGATGATTTGAAACTTGCCATGCGACATACTTTCGTCCCTGCTTATTATACTCGTGACATGATTAAGAAGTTGCAACACTTAAAACAAGGTAGTGAAACTGTAACAAAATATTATGATGATTTACAAACTACCTTGTTGCATTCCTCTTTAGAAGAAAGTGAAGATGATTTTATGGATAGATTTTGGGGAGGATTAAACCGTGATATTCAAGAGATACTAATTCATGAAGAGTGTTATCCTATGGACCATTTGTTTCATCTTGCTTGCAAAGCTGAACAGGAAATAAAACGACGTGTTGGCCACGAGGAGAACAAGCGCACGGTGCACATTCCAAGAGTTGATATGATTGTTCCTTCAACTACTCGGCATACTATGACAACCACATCAATTGTTGTCAGGACTACATCACCTCCACCATGTGACACATCGCCCCCGAGAGTGGCTACATCATCTGAGTTGATCATAAGAGGTAATGACAAAGGTACTGATCTTCCATCTCTACATGAGAATGAAGAATGCCTTGTCAATTTGAATGCACCATCTGATGAGCTACCCACTACTTTGATCACACCACCTATTTTAGAGGACTACGTTGATAATTTGACTTTGCCATGTGATCAAACAACTGAAATACCAACAATTTTGAGTGCACCCATTGAATTAACTATTGATGCAAAAGAACCAATGTTTAATCATTTTGATATGACCTCTAATCTTGGTGATGATTCTGTGTTGAATGACTTATTGCATGTTTGCTTATTTAAGCATGTTGTAGCATGTAAATTTGATGCAAGTAAGGTTTATTCACCAATGTTGGGATGGTTTAATGATGAACATTGTCAATCTTTTGAAATGAATAAGAGCTTCACTTATATGTGCAAACTGAGTTGCAATATTTTCATGCCTTCTACTTCTTGTTCTAATTTTTTGGCTTTAGATTTTATGAACTATGCAAGTTACTCATCTATTCATGTGTCATATATGCAAAAATCAAGGGAAGTAAAAATGGATGACATATACATATACAACATGTACACCTTGTCTCTTTTGTTAGCCACATTTCAGATTAAGCAACGCCGAGGACGGCTTTATTTTCAAGAAGGGGAGGATGATGAGGACATGACTACCTTGGATATGACCAAAAATATTGCATATATGCATATTTGTCAGGTGATTTCTAGTGCAAACTATTCAATAATCTATTTATGTTATTCAGAACAAAAATACTTCACACACTTTTGTGTTTTGTCTAATTGCAGGTGTATGGGACATTTGTACAATCCACATATGAAGATAAGGAAGAAAGAGATGTTTATTTGCTGTCCAAAAAGTTCTCTCACGTCACTTTTGGCCCAAGAGAAGATAGAGTCCAAGTCTCTCACGTTTTGAATTCAGATTCGGACTGCACAGACATACCTGACTCAAAACGCACACAAGTTTTTCATACGGACTCCGAATTGGGTGATTTTTTTTTGTTGGAAACTAGATTTCGTGCACTTTCCAACCCAATTGGAATCACCTTCAAATTCGTCCGGAGCGTTGAGTTGTGGACGAAACAATCTGATGCTGCAGCAGAATCCGAGTCAAACTACAAGTCCAAAGGTGTTACATCACCTCCACTTGGGCCCATTGGCCTTGTACGACCTAGATTTAGTTTTAGGCTGCCTTGGGACATCCTCCCACCTCCTTGGCCGCCACCCCTTGCTCCTATATAAGTAGATCCATCTAGTAGCTTTTCCTTGGGATTTGTTTAGTTAAAAGTTAGCCATTGCAACTTCGTGTACTTCGTTTGTGTCCAACGACCAGACCAAGACCGCTTCCGGATCCCCACCATTATCAATACTTCATATATATTTGCAATATTCAGATTGCTTTATCATATTCTTGCTCGTTCTTCGATTGCTTGCAGGAATAGACCTTCGTGGTCAGGCTGACCGTGCTTCCAGCATCGTCAGTAACCTCAGGAGATTGGTTTAGCGATTGCTAAGGCGCAACGTTGTGCACGTTCGTAGTCGGATTGTCAAAGTCATCTCCACCAAATCGATAGTTATCATCTCATCGAAAGATCGGGACACCCCCGCTCTATCAAGAGTGTTATCCTATGGACCATTTGTTTCATCTTGCTTGCAAAGCTGAACAGGAAATAAAACGACGTGTTGGCCACGAGGAGAACAAGCGCACGGTGCACATTCCAAGAGTTGATATGATTGTTCCTTCAACTACTAGGCATACTATGACAACCACATCCGTTGTTGTCAGGACTACATCACCTCCACCATGTGACACATCGCCCCCGAGAGTGGCTACATCATCTGAGTTGATCATAAGAGGTAATGACAAAGGTACTGATCTTCCATCTCTACATGAGAATGATGAATGCTTTGTCAATTTGAATGCACCATCTGATGAGCTACCCACTACTTTGATCACACCACCTATTTTAGAGGACTACGTTGATAATTTGACTTTGCCATGTGATCAAACAACTGAAATACCAACAATTTTGAGTGCACACATTGAATTAACTATTGATGCAAAAGAACCAATGTTTAATCATTTTGATATGACCTCTAATCTTGGTGATGATTCTGTGTTGAATGACTTATTGCATGTTTGCTTATTTAAGCATGTTGTAGCATGTAAATTTGATGCAAGTAAGGTTTATTCACCAATGTTGGGATGGTTTAATGATGAACATTGTCAATCTTTTGAAATGAATAAGAGCTTCACTTATATGTGCAAACTGAGTTGCAATATTTTCATGCCTTCTACTTCTTGTGCTAATTTTTTGGCTTTAGATTTTATGAACTATGCAAGTTACTCATCTATTCATGTGTCATATATGCAAAAATCAAGGGAAGTAAAAATGGATGACATATACATATACAACATGTACACCTTGTCTCTTTTGTTAGCCACATTTCAGATTAAGCAACGCCGAGGACGGCTTTATTTTCAAGAAAGGGAGGATGATGAGGACAGGACTACCTTGGATATGACCAAAAATATTGCATATATGCATATTTGTCAGGTGATTTCTAGTGCAAACTATTCAATAATCTATTTATGTTATCCAGAACAAAAATACTTCACACACTTTTGTGTTTTGTCTAATTGCAGGTGTATGGGACATTTGTACAATCCACATATGAAGATAAGGAAGAAAGAGATGTTTATTTGCTGTCCAAAAAGTTCTCTCACGTCACTTTTGGCCCAAGAGAAGATAGAGTCCAAGTCTCTCACGTTCTGGATTCAGATTCGGACTGCACAGACACACCTGACTCAAAACGCACACAAGTTTTCCATACGGACTCCGAATTGGGTGATTCTTTTTTAGTTGGAAACTAGATTTCGTGCACTTTCCAACCCAATTGGAATCACCTTCAAATTCGTCCGGAGCGTTGACTTGTGGACGAAACAATCTGATGCTGCAGCAGAATCCGACTCAAACTACAAGTCCAAAGGTGTTACATCACCTCCACTTGGGCCCATTGGCCTTGTATGACCTAGATTTAGTTTTAGGCTGCCTTGGGACGTCCTCCCACCTCCTTGGCCGCCACCCCTTGCTCCTATATAAGTAGATCCATCTAGTAGCTTTTCGCTGGGATTTGTTTAGTTAAAAGTTAGCCATTGCAACTTCGTGTACTTCGTTTGTGTCCAACGACCAGACCAAGACCGCTTCCGGATCCCCACCATTATCAATACTTCATATATATTTGCAATATTCAGATTGCTTTATCATATTCTTGCTCGTTCTTCGATTGCTTGCAGGAATAGACCTTCGTGGTCAGGCTGACCGTGCTTCCAGCATCGTCAATAACCTCAGGAGATTGGTTTAGCGATTGCTAAGGCGCAACGTCGTGCACGTTTGTAGTCGGATCGTCAGAGTCGTCTCCACCAAATCGATAGTTATCATCTCATCGAAAGATCGGGACCCTCGCCTCTATCAAAGGGGTGGCGGCCAAGGAGGTGGGAGGACGTCCCAAGGCAGCCTAAAACTAAATCTAGGTCGTACAAGGCCAATGGGCCCAAGTGGAGGTGATGTAACACCTTTGGACTTGTAGTTTGACTCGGATTCTGCTGCAGCATCAGATTGTTTCGTCCACAACTCAACGCTCCAGACGAATTTGGAGGTGATTCCAATTGGGTTGGAAAGTGCACGAAATCTAGTTTCCAACAAGAAAAGAATCACCCAATTCGAAGTCCGTATGAAAAACTTGTGTGCATTTTGAGTCAGGTATGTCTGTGCAGTCCGAATCTGAATCCAGAACGTGAGAGACTTGGACTCTATCTTCTCTTGGGCCAAAAGTGACGTAAGAGAACTTTTTGGACAGCAAATAAACATCTCTTTCTTCCTTATCTTCATATGTGGATTGTACAAATGTCCCATACACCTGCAATTAGACAAAACACAAAAGTGTGTGAAGTATTTTTGTTCTGGATAACATAAATAGATTATTGAATAGTTTGCACTAGAAATCACCTGACAAATATGCATAAATGCAATATTTTTGGTCATATCCAAGGTAGTCATGTCCTCATCATCCTCCCCTTCTTGAAAATAAAGCCGTCCTCGGCGTTGCTTAATCTGAAATGTGGCTAACAAAAGAGACAAGGTGTACATGTTGTATATGTATATGTTATCCATTTTTACTTCCCTTGATTTTTGCATATATGACACATGAATAGATGAGTAACTTGCATAGTTCATAAAATCTAAATCCAAAAAATTAGCACAAGAAGTAGAAGGCATGAAAATATTGCAACTCGGTTTGCACATATAAGTGAAGCTCTTATTCATTTCAAAAGATTGACAATGTTCATCATTAAACCATCCCAACATTGGTGAATAAACCTTACTTGCATCTAATTTACATGCTACAACATGCTTAAATAAGCAAACATGCAATAAGTCATTCAACACAGAATCATCACCAAGATTAGAGGTCATATCAAAATGATTAAACATTGGTTCTTTTGCATCAATAGTTAATTCAATGGGTGCACTCAAAATTGTTGGTATTTCAGTTGTTTGATCACATGGCAAAGTCAAATTATCAATGTAGTCCTCTAAAATAGGTGGTGTGATCAAAGTAGTGGGTAGCTCATCAGATGGTACATTCAAATTGACAAGGCATTCATCATTCTCATGTAGAGATGGAAGATCAGTACCTTTGTCATTACCTCTTATGATCAACTCAGATGATGTAGCCACTCTCAGGGGCGATGTGTCACATGGTGGAGGTGATGTAGTCCTGACAACAACGGATGTGGTTGTCATAGTATGCCTAGTAGTTGAAGGAACAATCATATCAACTCTTGGAATGTGCACCGTGCGCTTGTTCTCCTCGTGGCCAACACGTCGTTTTATTTCCTGTTCAGCTTTGCAAGCAAGATGAAACAAATGGTCCATAGGATAACACTCTTCATGAATTAGTATCTCTTGAATATCACGGTTTAATCCTCCCCAAAATCTATCCATAAAATCATCTTCACTTTCTTCTAAAGAGGAATGCAACAAGGTAGTTTGTAAATCATCATAATATTTTGTTACAGTTTCACTACCTTGTTTTAAGTGTTGCAACTTCTTAATCATGTCACGAGTATAATAAGCAGGGACGAAAGTATGTCGCATGGCAAGTTTCAAATCATCCCAAGTAGTAGATATATAATCAGGGTGTAACCGACAATATTCACTCCACCAAACCAAAGCATAACCAGTGAAAGAAACCAACCGCAACCTTAACCTTTTTATGTTCATTGAAATTATGGGAAGCAAATATATTTTTTATGTCGAACTCCCATTCAATATATAAAGCAGGTTTAAAACGGCCATTAAATGGTGGTATAGATACATTAACCTGATCATGTGCATTTGGATGTTTGTGCACCTCTCGTGACGGTTGTGGTATTTGCAAAGGTGGTGGCACGTCTCCCGCGATCGACAAAGCCCATGAATTGACTCTGGATCCTGTCATGATTAGAAGAACAAGAAACAAAACCCAAAAATAATGTTCCTATGACTACTAGGATGTGGTGGTAAAATGCTCACAGTAAAGCAAATATCAATGTCTTACAAGTTCTTACCATGCAGCAGGCGGTGATCGGCAACCAACAGTGTCAAGTAACTCCGAATATTGAGTAAAGCGATTGCGAGGGGAGCGTACGTATACACGGTGTGGAAATATGTGGAGCTGGGTTGGCTATATATGGTAGCAAAAGATTAGCAATAATCAATTCAAAGATGCAATGTTGAATAAACGGTCAACGACGGTACTGTGCTGGTCCTAGGCTAGACCGGACTAGAGACGCGAGCCTAGAACACTAATGAGGTCACGTCGTAGCACAACTAGCATCAATGAAGGATACTAAGTAGCTCTGGACAGCAAGATATAAGTGAAGATCACAACGGCAGTAAAGATAATGAGGTGAAACAACAGCCAAGCAGGATATATCAACAACTTTGTCTCCAACTTTCCTCTGAAAAAGTTTGTGCCGATTTTTTTGTTTTTTTTTCTCTCTTTTTTTTTCCTCACACTTTTTTTTCTTTCTCTCCTTTTTTTCTCTCTGACTTTTTTTTCTCCTTTTTTTCTCTTTTTTCTCTCTCTTTTTTTCTCCCTCTTTCCAAAACAAACTAGATAAGATGCAGATTGGATCAAGTGAAGATGTGAATGATCTCAACTATTATTATGACAATGAATGGTGGGTAGCACGTGGTGGAAATTGATGGATGGGTGGTGGACAGCGGAAGAGATAATGATGCAGCGGTGGCGTGACTAATGTGAACAGAACTCGAAACTCTAAACGAACTAGACACTAAGACCAGCAACTCGACACGACGATGCAACCGATAATTCAACTATGCAAGCAATGAAAAGAAAATTGCAAAGGCTCAGACTGGCTTGGACCAAGGATGAATAGATCTAACTCTTTTTTGTGGCTTTTTCTTGGACAATAGGTAAGAAAATAAATCTAATCTAGGAAAACTGGAAATTCTCACCGAGCAACCTGAAAACTGATACCACTTGATAGAGGCGAGGGTGTCCCGATCTTTCGATGAGATGATAACTATAGATTTGTTGGAGACGACTTTGACGATCCGACTACAAACGTGCACGACGTTGCGCCTTAGCAATCGCTAAACCAACTCCGAGAGGTTACTGACGATGCTGGAAGCACGGTCAGCCTGACCACGAAGGTCTATTCCTGCAAGCAATCAAAGAACGAGCAAGAATATGATAAAGCAATCTGCATATTGCGAATATATATGAAGTATTGATAATGGTGGGGATCCGTAAGAGGTCTTGGTCTGGTCGTTGGACACAAACGAAGTACACGAAGTTGCAATGGCTAACTTTTAACTAAACAAATCCCAAGGAAAAGCTACTAGATGGATCTACTTATATAGGAGCAAGGGGTGGCGGCCAAGGAGGTGGGAGGACGTCCCAAGGCAGCCTAAAACTAAATCTAGGTCGTACAAAGCCAATGGGCCCAAGTGGAGGTGATGTAACACCTTTGGACTTGTAGTTTGACTCGGATTCTGCTGCAGCATCAGATTGTTTCATCCACAACTCAACGCTCCGGACGAATTTGAACATGATTCCAATTGGGTTGGAAAGTGCACGAAATCTAGTTTCCAACAAGAAAAGAATCACCCAATTCGGAGTCCGTATGAAAAACTTGTGTGCGTTTTGAGTCAGGTATGTCTGTGCAGTCCGAATCTGAATCCAGAACGTGAGAGACTTGGACTCTATCTTCTCTTGGGCCAAAAGTGATGTGAGAGAACTTTTTGGACAGCAAATAAACATCTCTATCTTCCTTATCTTCATATGTGGATTGTACAAATGTCCCATACACCTGCAATTAGACAAAACACAAAAGTGTGTGAAGTATTTTTGTTCTGGATAACATAAATATATTATTGAATAGTTTGCACTAGAAATCACCTGACAAATATGCATATATGCAATATTTTTGGTCATATCCAAGGTAGTCATGTCCTCATCACGATATCCATCATCTCATCGAAAGACGGGACACCTTTGCCTCTATCAAGTGGTATCAGATTTCTAGGTTGTTCGGTGAGATTTTACAGTTTTTCGTAGTTTAGATCGAGTCTGTTTGAGCTTTCATAGTTTAGAGGCAAAGGTGTCCCGTCTTTCAATGAGATGATGGATATCACTTTGGTGGCAGTCGACTTTGACGATCCGACTACGGACGTGCGAGGACGTCGCGCCTTAGCAATCGCTAAACCAACTCCAAGAGGTTATTGACCACACCGGAGCACGTTCAACCTGACCACGAGGGTCTGTTTCCTGCGAGCAAACGAAGAACAAGCAAGAAACTGAGATTGCAATCTGGATATTGCGAATATAAGATGAAAGCTTTATTGATCAAGGTGGGGTTCTGTGACGCCTTTGTCTGGTCGTTGAACACAAACGAAGTACGCGAAGTTGCAGCTATGGCGAACTTTTAATCTAAACAAAACCCGAAGTCTAAACGATGCCCTAAGGGCTGTATATATGGAGGAAGAGGGGGGGGGGGAATTTCGTGGCCCTTGGTGGAGGGGTCCGAAATCAACCCTATCTCTTGTTTCCCCACACATACGTACTCTAAAAATAGCCTATACTTATGTATTTCGAAATTACATGGGCCTGGCCCAATAATAAGGTGACGCAGCACCTAAAATAGCCTCGGGACGAAATTTATGAAGTGGCATCTTGTATATTTCGTCCAAGGCTTCATGCACCCATTATGGTGGCTTCAAAGTCCTGAAATCATCACTTGTAACTCCGTTCTTGTTCCCCTTGCGCATGCCATCATCTCCATGCTTGTTCTTGCTCCAATGTCCAGCCTTCTCCAAGCTAGGCCCTTCATTTGTAAGCAAAACAAATGTATCCAATTTAGGCAGCATCATATTCTCATGAAAATTAGAATCATTACCAAGAAACGAAAGTACCTGGTAATTTAGTTGGCGTGCACGAGCTCTAGTAATTGGTCCAGTATGTATAGCAGCAGGGGCTGTGGGTGTAACAATTGTATTGATGTCCTCATCATCCTCCCCTTCTTGAAATGAAGTCGTCCTCGACGGAAGTTCATCTTCCTCACCCAAATAAGGCTTCAAATCTGCAATGTTAAAAGTGGGACTAACCCCAAAATCTGCAGGCAGCTCAAGTTTATATGCATTATCATTTATTTTCTCTAACACCTTAAAGGGACCATCAGCACGTGGCATTAACTTTGATTTGCGCAAATCAGGAAATCTGTCCTTACGCAAATGTAACCAAACAAGATCTCCAGGTGCAAACACAACATGTTTTCTACCCTTATCTCCAGCAAGTTTATATTTAGCATTCATACGCTCAATGTTTTCCTTAGTTAACTCATGCATTTTTAAAATCAATTCAGCACGTTGTTTAGCAACAAAATTAACCTTCTCCGAAGATGGAAGAGGCAACAAATCAATAGGTGCACGACGTAGAAAACCATACACAACTTCAAAAGGGCACATCTTAGTAGTAGAATGCAATGAACGATTATAAGCAAATTCAATATGAGGCAAGCATTCCTCCCACATTTTCTTATTATTCTTCAAAACAGCCCTAAGCATAGTAGACAACATTCTATTGACTACTTCAGTTTGTCCATCAGTTTGGGGGTGACAAGTAGTACTAAAAAGCAGTTTAGTCCCCAACTTAGCCCATAAACATCTCCACAAGTGGCTAAGAAATTTAGTATCACGATCTGAAACAATAGTATTTGGCACACCATGCAAGCGAATAATTTCACGAAAGAACAAATCAGAAACATTAACAACATCATCGCTTTTATGACATGGTATAAAGTGTGCCATTTTCGAGAATCTATCCACGACAACAAATATGCTATCCCTCCCCTTCTTTGTTCGAGGTAAACCTAAAACAAAGTCCATAGATATATCCTCCCAAGGAACACTAGGTACAGGTGATAGAGGCAAAGGTGTCCCGTCTTTCGATGAGATGGTGGATTTCGCTTTGGTGGAAGTCGACTTTGACGATCCGACTACGAACGTGCGAGGACGTCGCGCCTTAGCAATCGCTAAACCAACTCCGAGAGGTTATTGACCACGCCGGAGCACGATCAACCTGACCACGAAGGTCTGTTTCCTGCGAGCAAATGAAGAACAAGCAAGAAACTAAGATTGCAATCTGGATATTGCGAATATAAGATGAAAGCTTTATTGATCAAGGTGGGGTTCTGTGACGCCTTTGTCTGGTCGTTGAACACAAACGAAGTACGCGAAGTTGCAGCTATGGCGAACTTTTAATCTAAACAAAACCCAAAGTCTAAACGATGCCCTAAGGGCTGTATATATGGAGGAAGAGGGGGGGAATTTCGTGGCCCTTGGTGGAGGGGTCCGAAATCAACCCTATCTCTTGTTTCCCCACACATACGGA
>NC_057803.1:326964233-326966168 GCF_018294505.1 Triticum aestivum | reverse complement strand
TACAGAATTTTTATCAAATTGCCATGGTCTACCAAGTAATAAGGAACATGCTTGCATAGGTACCACATCACAATCAACATAATCAGCATATGTAGAGATACTAAAATGCACACGAACAGTACGTGTTACCTTAACCTTGCCGCTGTTGTTGAACCATTGGATGTAGTAAGGATGTGGATGTGGTCTTGTGGTGAGAGAAAGCTTCTCCACCATCTCCATGCTAGCCAAGTTGTTGCAGCTCCCTCCGTCTATTATGACGCGCACAGAACGTTCCTTCACAACTCCCTTGGTATGGAACAAATTGTGCCTCTGATTTTGCTCAGCTTGTGTGACCTGCACACTCAAAACACGTTGAGCAACTAAACATTCATACCTGTCAGCGTCTTCAGGAGCCATGCATTGCGTCTCATGATCAGAATCATCTCCACCATGTTCTTCACGTGTAATAAGAGCCAAAGTCTCCTCATCATAGTCACTAGCGGACTCATATCCACCATCCGCCGTAGCAATCATCACACGCGGAGATTTGCATTCTCTAACATAATGACCTCCTCCCTTACAACGACGACAAATAATATCACTTGTGTGCCCTGTTGATGCCATGGAAGAAGCAGAACTCTGTGCAGGCCCAGCAGGTGCGCTCTTGGCAGATAATGGTGGTTGTGCCTGTTCTCTTGTATCATGACTAGAGGAGACACCTGATTGAGGTGCTGGTGCAGTTGAAGTAGAAGATGCACGCGGTGTCCATGATGAAGGTCGGCCTGCAGAAAAGGTAGTTCGCGTCAATGCTTGTCGATCCTGCACTTCACGTTCAGCTTTACAAGCAAGATGGAATAAACGAGTGATATTAGTATACTCCTTAGAGTCTAGAATGGTCTGAATCTCTCTATTTAATCCACCCAGAAAACGTGCAAGCATAGCTTCATTCTCCTCAACAATACCACATCTAATCATGCCGGTTTGTAATTCCTGATAATATTCTTCTACAGAATTTTTTCCTTGTCTTAAGCGCTGTAATTTCTGAAGCAATTCACGTTGATAATATGGTGGAACCCAACGAGTACGCATAGCAGTTTTCAAAGCAGCCCAAGTAGTTGGAATAGGATATAATCTACAATGTTCAGACCACCATACACATGCAAAACTAGTGAAAGCACAAACAGCAGCGGCAACCCGTCTCTCCTCGGGATATTGTAAACATGTAAATCGTTGTTCAGTTTCTAACTCCCAAGTAAGATATATATCAGGAACATATCTACCCTCGAAAGGTGGAATATTCAATTTCAGTTTAGGAAGATGGTCATGATCTCGTACCTGAGGGAAAGCCCTACCATTGTGATTATTTGCATGTGGACGACCTGGTGGTTGTGGTGCAGGTGGTTGCACGTAGTTCTGATTTTGAGCAACCTCATCCTCGTAATCTCCCACATAATCATCCTCCTCCGCATCAGCAGCAGGAGCCACAGAAGTATCAACAGCAGCACCAACAATTTGGCCAAACGCCAGAGGAACACGGCTCGCTCGGCGGAGATCTATTTCGCGACGTGGAGGTAGTCGTTGTTGTTGTTGTTGGAGAGGTGCGTTAGGTGCAGCGGGTGGTGGTGGTGGAAGACGCGCGAGCAATTCATTAAACTTGTTATCGAGCTTTGTTTCGAACGTCTTCTCCATGCCATCTATCTTCTCCATGGCCTCTTCAAATCTGTTTAGCACATCTTGCACCTGTCCACTCATCATTTGCTGAAATTTATCATGCAAATCCTTATTCGTCATGTTCTCCCAGTCAGTCTCGTCGGCTTGTGATCCTGGCATGGTTAGCAGCAATAGAAACACACAAGAATATGATCCTACAGACTACTAACAAGAGGTGGTGGTGGGTGTCACAAATCCGTCAAGCAAATCTCAAATTCTTACCAGTTCTTACCCAGCAGCAGGCGG
>NC_057803.1:326958709-326963915 GCF_018294505.1 Triticum aestivum | reverse complement strand
CACAAGATGTACCGAGGGATCAAGTCCCATGGTATGGTAAGCATTGTCCATTACACTTTGTGTGCTAACCCATGGTCTTCGTGAGAGTTCTTTATGGGGTTAGGTTGCGGTGTGCAAGTTCAAGTGATGTATCATGAAGAGATCAAGTGCTTGAAGCTTGCCGTCCATTGTGGTGACAATGGACTTGTGAAGATGAGCGGAAGAGTGGCTCACCCATAGTGGAGTATGGGGGAGCAATCAACTAGTCTTCATCGAGCCAACGCAATCAAGAAAGGTGGTCCATCTTGAGGAGGAGTAGATCATCATCATCTAGCTCAAGTGGACTTTGTGCAAGGCAAAGGTTTGCCCTTGATAGGTTTTCTATTTTACCGGTCTCATGGTAGTTGTGGGAGACCGGGTTATAGGATCGATTGCCGTACTATCAAGGGGGGCTCTCGATGAGTTGCTTGATCGTATCGTTCGTAGAGAGATCAAACCATTGCATCGTTGCATCATCCTTATTGGTTCTTGTTTGGTTCTTCTCCTTGTGAGTTTTGGAGCTTTTGGTCATTTTTATGACAAGCTCGAGTTCATCGAAAACGGAGTTCACATGCGTCTTCTATGATGTTTTCGATGTTGGAGGGTATGCCGGTTCTTCTCTGTTGGAGGTTTCTCTCCTCTCTTGTTAGGCATACCTCCTCTGCCTCTTCTTTCTAACCAGTCTCTGTTTTGATGCTACTCGTTGTCTTGTATCCAACAAGCTTGAGTTTTCTCAATTCGGAGCTCATTTGCGGAAGTTATGGCAGTTCTGGTTTTATTGTTACCCCCGTTGTCTTCTCTGCAAAATGAAGGACTGCTAGTGTTGCTGATCTAGGGCATGCGGTAGTACTGCTCTTTGGAGCGGTAGTACCGCAGGTCCTTGCGGTAGTACCGCTCTGTTGGAGCGGTACTACCGTGACCTCAGGCCAGGCGCAGCTGCTCGAGCGGTAGTAGGGGCGGATGTAATTTTTTACATCCGCGCCCTACGCGGTAGTACCGCGCC
The DNA here is from genome assembly GCF_018294505.1 of Triticum aestivum. Classification (NCBI taxonomy): domain Eukaryota; kingdom Viridiplantae; phylum Streptophyta; class Magnoliopsida; order Poales; family Poaceae; genus Triticum; species Triticum aestivum. The sequence continues at coordinate 326,962,894 of NC_057803.1, read as the reverse complement.
GTGGGCGCGGTAGTACCGTGGGCTCTGGCCAGGCTCAGCAGCATGAGCGGACGTAGGGGCGGATGTAATTTTTTACATCCGCGCCCTACGCGGTAGTACCGCTCTTTGTGTGCGGTAGTACCGTGCCGGAGTTTTTGCGCAGGTCCTCCCTCAGCGGAAGTAGGCACGGATGTAATTTATTTCATCCGCGCCCTTCCCAGGCTGAGACTTTCCTACCTTGCGGTAGTACCGCAAGGGGGCGCGGTAGTACCGCGCAAGCGGTAGTACTGCCCCCTAGTCAGGCAAGTTCCGGCCTATGCTGCTGTCGCGGTAGTACCGTGGTCCTCCACGGTAGTACCGCGCAGCCTCGCGGTAGTACCGCGCCCCTGGTGCGGTAGTACCGCGTTGTGCGGGCTGAGTGAGGGGATAACGGTTGGATTTTCTCCCCTCCTATAAAAGGGGGTCTTCTTCCCCATTGAGTCCAATCCTTTGAGCTTGTGTTCTTCCCCCATTGTTGACCTTCTTCGAGCTTGCTAACTCTCAATCCCTCCATGGTTTCTTGCTAGTTTTTGAGGGAAAAGAGAGAGGAGATCTAGATCCACATTTCCACCAATCACTTTCTCCTCTATGTGAGGGGAACCCCTTGGATCTTGATCTTGGAGTTCTTGGTGTTCTCCTTCTTGTTCTTCCTCTCATTTTCCTCCCTAGCATTAGTTGCTTCGGTGGGATTTGAGAGAGAAGGACTTAGGCACTCCGTGTGCCCTTGCCATTGCATTTGGTGCATCGGTTTGAGTTCTCCACGGTGATACGTGGAAGTGAAGTTTGAGAAGCTTATTACTCTTGGGTGCTTGGTGCCCTTGAGCTTGTTCCTCTTGGGTGCTTGGGCGCCCTAGATGGTTGGTGGTGTTCGGAGCTCAATCATTGTGGTGTAAAGCTCCGGGCAAGCGTCGGGGTCTCCAATTAGGTTGTGGAAATCGCCCCGAGCATCTTGACGGGTTCCGGTGACCGCCCCCAAGGGTTGCCAAAGTGTACGGGTTCGGTGACCGCCCCCAAGGGTTGCCATTTGTACGGGTTCGGTGACCGCCCTCAAGGGTCCCTTAGTGGAATCACGGCATCTTGCATTGTGCGAGGGCATGAGGAGATTACGGTGGCCCTAGTGGCTTCTTGGGGAGCATTGTGCCTCCACACCGCTCCAAACGGAGATTAGCATCCGCAAGGGTGTGAACTTCGGGATACATCGTCGTCTCCGCGTGCCTTGGTTATCTCTTACCCGAGCCCTTTACTTATGCACCTTACTTTGTGATAGCCATATTGTTCTTTGTCATATATCTTGCTATCACATAGTTGCTTATCTTGCTTAGCATAAGTTGTTGGTGCACATAGGTGAGCCTAGTTGTTTTAGGTTTTATTCTTGACAAATTAACCGCTAGGTTTTTTCCGCATTTGTTCAAGCCTAAACCGTAATTATTTTAAAACGCCTATTCACCCCCCCTCTAGGCGACATCCTCGATCTTTCAGTCCCCAACTTAGCCCATAAACATCTCCAAAAGTGGCTAAGAAATTTAGTATCACGATCTGAAACAATAGTATTTGGCACATCATGCAAGCGAATAATTTCACGAAAGAACAAATCAGCAACATTAACAGCATCATCACTTTTATGACAAGGTATAAAGTGTGCCATTTTCGAGAATCTATCCACGACAACAAATATGCTATCCCTCCCCTTCTTTGTTCGAGGTAAACCTAAAACAAAGTCCATAGATATATCCTCCCAAGGAACACTAGGTACAGGCAAAGGCATATATAAACCATGAGGATTGAGTCGTGACTTAGCTTTTTCACATGTAGTGCAGCGAGCAATAAAACGCTCAACATCCTGTCTCATCTTTGGCCAAAAGAAATGTGTAGCAAGTACGTCCTCCGTCTTCTTCACGCCAAAGTGTCCCATTAATCCTCCTCCATGCGCCTCCTGCAACAACAAAAGACGAACGAAGCTAGCTGGAATGCATAGCTTGTTAGCACGAAACACAAATCCATCGTTAACGACGAACTTGTTCCACATTCTTCCTTCTTTACAATTCTGCATTACATCTTTAAAATCAGCATCATGCACATATTGATCTTTGATGGTCTCCAAACCAAATATTTTGAAGTCAAGTTGTGAAAGCATAGTATAGCGGCGAGACAATGCATCAGCAATAACATTTTCTTTTCCCTTCTTGTGTTTAATGACATAAGGAAAAGTCTCAATGAATTCAACCCATTTAGCATGTCTACGATTCAGTTTAGCTTGACTTTTAATATGTTTCAAAGATTCATGATCAGAATGTATAACAAATTCTTTGGGCCATAAATAATGTTGCCATGTTTCTAAAGTCCGAACAAGAGCATATAATTCTTTATCATAAGTAGAATAATTCAGACTAGGCCCACTCAATTTTTCAGAAAAGTATGCAACAGGTTTGCCATCTTGTAATAACACACCGCCTAATCCAATTCCACTAGTATCACATTCAAGCTCAAAAGTCTTATTAAAATCAGGAAGTTGGAGTAAAGGAGCATGTGTCAACTTATCTTTCAATACCGAGAAGGCTTCTTCCTGTGCGGTACCCCAAAGAAAAGGCACATCTTTCTTTGTAAGCTCATTGAGAGGTGCAGCAATGGTGCTGAAATCTCTCACAAAACGCCTATAGAATCCAGCGAGGCCAAGAAAACTCCTCACTTGTGTGACCGTTTTGGGTTGCGGCCAACTCTCAATAGCTTCAATCTTGGCTTTATCAACTTCAATTCCCTGTGGAGTAACAACATAGCCAAGAAAAGATACTCGGTCGGTGCAAAAGGTGCACTTCCCAAGGTTACCAAACAAACGTGCATCACGTAGAGCAATAAAAACAGCACGTAAATGTTCCAAATGTTCTTCCAAAGATCTTCTATAAATCAATATGTCATCAAAGTAAACTACCACAAATCTTCCAATGAAAGCACGTAAAACTTCATTCATTAATCTCATGAAAGTACTAGGTGCATTAGTTAACCCAAAAGGCATGACTAACCACTCATATAATCCAAACTTAGTTTTGAATGCTGTTTTCCATTCATCTCCCAATTTCATACGAATTTGATGGTCCACTACGCAAATCAACTTTGGAGATTATTGTAGAGCCACTCAATTCATCAAGCATATCATCTAGCCTAGGAATAGGATGACGATAACGAATAGTAATATTATTAATGCCTCTACAATCAACACACATATGTGATGTACCATCCTTTTTCGGTACTAGAATAATAGGAACAACACAAGGACTAAGGGATTCGCGTATATAACCTTTGTCGAGAAGCTCTTGTACTTGACGCATAATCTCCTTCGTCTCCTCTGGATTGGTACGGTATGGTGCACAATTTGGCAGTGAAGCACCGGGAATTAAGTCAATCTGATGCTCAATCCCTCGAATAGGCGGTAATCCCGATGGCACGTCTTGTGGAAAGACGTCAGCGAACTCCTGCAAAATATTAGTGACAGCAGGAGGCAAAGAGGAAGGCACGTCCTCGAATGAAAATAATGCCTCTTTGCACACAAAAGCATAGCAAACAGATTTGCTGAAATCTAGCTCATCAATATCAGATTTGGTGGCAAATAAACATGCACTTTTCAATTTAATTTCAGAAGCAACACTAGATGGTTTATTATTAGGCTTCATTTGTTGCTCAAATTCTTTTGCCACAATCTGATTTTCACTCTTATTCGTCTCCTGTTTTGCTTTATTAGCTCTATTAATATCATCTTTCAAAATGGAATCAGGAGTCATAGGAAGCAAAGTAATATTTTTATCCTTATGAACAAGAGTATGGTGATTGTTTCTACCATGGTGTACAGAATTTTTATCAAATTGCCATGGTCTACCAAGTAATAAGGAACATGCTTGCATAGGTACCACATCACAATCAACATAATCAGCATATGTAGAGATACTAAAATGCACACGAACAGTACGTGTTACCTTAACCTTGCCGCTGTTGTTGAACCATTGGATGTAGTAAGGATGTGGATGTGGTCTTGTGGTGAGAGAAAGCTTCTCCACCATCTCCATGCTAGCCAAGTTGTTGCAGCTCCCTCCGTCTATTATGACGCGCACAGAACGTTCCTTCACAACTCCCTTGGTATGGAACAAATTGTGCCTCTGATTTTGCTCAGCTTGTGTG